>NC_133363.1:31304898-31355083 GCF_049309525.1 Garra rufa
AAAAGAAGCAGGTTTTTGGGATCACATAACTTTAAATGGGTAAACTCTTAAAAAGTCAAAGGATCGTGAAGGCATTCAAACAGGAAGTTAAAAACAACGATAATAATGCAGGGAATATGTCCAGATGCCTGTAAATTATTCTTTTCAGCGATTGAATCATGATTATTACATATTATTTTGGTTGTCTGATAACAGAAATACTAAATTATAACAATGGAAACAGTTTTGTTGAGAACTTGGCTGCATCAAATTACAGTATGTGGGCATCTAGAGGCAAACTAATGTAAGAATAAATGTACATTTTGCATGTTCTTGCAAGTGAGCTGCCCTGTAAACAGGCTTGTGTAAGTAAATTGCTCAGTGCAAAGAAAGAGAAGTAAATGGAACCTGGTATTTCTATGTTCTTTTTTTTTTCCATGTGTCGAATAGACATGAACAAGTTATTTGAAAACATCTATGACCTTTGAAACATGTCTAGTCTTCATGCTCTATGTCAGGTTATACTAATAATAAACACATATTTGCTTAAAGCATCCATATTTGCCCATGCCAATGTTGATTAGAGTATTAAAAACTTTAAAAAGTATTAATTTAAGGTACATTTAGAACAGATAAAAATGTGCGATTAATCGCAAGTTAACTCATGACAACCATGAAAAAAATGTAATCGATTGACAGCCCTAGAAATATTTTAACAGTTTCTATGATGAAAAAAGATCAATGATATGTTTTTCTTATGTTTTAAATTTCCTTTATTATGCCATTTCAAATATAGCTTTTTATGCAGTGTGTATATACACTCTTAAAAATAAAGGTGCTTCAAAAAGGTTCCTCAAGTGATGTCATAGAAGAACCATTTTTGGTTCCACAAAGAACCATTTCTTGCTTACCTTTTTATAATCTGAAGAACCTCATTTGCCACAAAGAACCTTTTGTGAAACAGAAAGGTTCTTCAGATGTTCAAGGTTCTTTATAGAACCATTTAGACAAAAAGGTTCTTCTATAGCATCATGAAGCAACTTTATTTTTTAAGAGTGTAGCTGTATGTGAATATAAATGATCAAAGAACGAATGCCAGTGAACCAAACGAAACTTGCATATTTTGCTGATTATTGCTGCTGAAAATGGTCAATTATTTTCATGTTTTGGTCTAATTGGCCGTACCGGGAAACCGTGGTGGAATACTATGGACTGGCAAAAGTTACAACAAATTAAGGTGAAGAGTGCAAAAAAACTGTCTGAGGAACAAAAGGCATTTGTGGTTGGCCAAACTGAACCAGGATTTCCAGGGCAAGAATCTTATAAACATTTGTGTTTGTTCTTATAATTTAGGTCAGGTAGATGAAATACTAGGCTAATATCTTAATTAATACTGCTCGTAAGTTCCCCTTCGGGAACGTCGAGCTGCGTCACTACGCTTTGGGGAACGCCTCCAGCGTGCCCACGCTCTGAATCACGTGTGTAATCAGTCCAATAGAGAATCGCGTGTGACGTCACGGACGGGGTGACGTCAGGAACCAGGAAGCTATAAAGCACATGCGGTGAATGCAGCCGGCAGCTTCTGTCTTTCAGTCGCGCTCTGTGTGAATTGTATGTCCGTCAGCACTGTTTTTGAGGCCAGTTTGCTTCACTTTTGTTTGAGTGCTGACATAGATAGAGATGGGCGATCGCAAGCATTATAAACGTTGTGTTCCTCCGTGCCAACGTTACATCACGGCCGAGGACACACACACAATGTGTGTAGCTTGCTTGGGAGCGAGGCATGCCCAGTCAGCCTTCGAGGAGGCTGACTGCGTGCATTGTTTGCGGCTTCCCCTCCGCACGCTTCGCTCCCGGAGAGCTCTTTTTGAGGAAGGAGCCCTCACCAGCGTTCCTCGCGGATCAGGTCCCGCTTCGGTTGAGGCCGAGCGGCGCTTGCATTCGTGGGGATCGCAACTGGATCTGGTATCGAGTGTGGAGACGGGCGAGCCCCTTTCTCCATCCTCCTCTGCCAGATCCATGCCCCTCTCTGGTGTAGAAGCCCGCACGTCGGTTTCTTCTCGCCAGGAGGGGCACTCGCCGCTACGTCTATCTTCCTCTGAGGAGGGAGATATGGATGTAGGCGAGCAGGCTGGGTCCACGCCCGCTCAGCCCGTCGAGTATGAGGAGCTAGTGGAGGTGGTCACCCGTGCTGTAGCCAAACTCAATATCAGTTGGCCAGACGTGGTGACCGGGGAGCAGAAACATACCAAGTTAGATGAAAGGTTTCTGCGCCCCAAAGCCCAACCTCCACGCCGAGGTCTGCCATTTTTCCCCGACCTCCACACTGAGGTGTCGAGGTCGTGGGGTAAACCGTTCTCGGCCCGTGTGCACTCCCCATCCACCCACACATATTCAAATGTGGTTGGGGCTCGTGAACACGGTTATGGGACGATGCCTCAGGTTGAACAGACACTCTCCAGCTATATGTCTCCGAGTTCAGCATCGTCCCTAAAGACCTCAGCACTCCCCAGCAAGCCCCTTAGAACTACATCTGCTTTGCTGGGGAAAGGCTACTCGGCAGCAGGTCAGGCCGCAGCCTGCCTCCACACCATGGCAGTGCTGCAAGCATACCAGGCCGACCTGCTGAAAGAGTTCGATGAGGGCGAGGACGGGGCGGCGGTCGACGTCAGTGAGCTGCGTCGCACTGCCGACCTCGCTCTGCGTGCCACAAAAGAGACCGCCCGTGCCATTGGACGGTCTATGGCAGCCTTGGTGGTCGCAGAGAGACACCTCTGGTTGACCCTGTCAGAAATGAAAGATCACGACAGGTCCTACTCGATGCCCCGCTTGTTCAGTCTGGCCTGTTCGGCGACGCGGTCCCCTCCGTCGTCGACAGGTTCCAACAGGCTCGTCAACAAGCGGCGGCATTCCAGAGGTTTCTTCCTCGCCGCTCGAGCTTTGGGGCTGCTGGACGGGAGCAGCCCCACCCGAGTGCCCGCTCCTCATACCGTGACGAACAGAAGCGGAGCGTCGCTACGCGGACCCCTCCCCAGAGACAACATCAGGGGTCCCGTAAGCGCTCCAAGTCGGGGGCTTCTAAGCCTAAGGGCGACCTGAGGGCCGTCCTTCAGGCGAAGAAGTCCTCGGCAAAGAAGCCCTAATGCCATTGGCTCTGGGCTTCTGAGGGCAGACCCCCCTGGGCCAGTAACATCCTCCCAGTGCCCTCTGGAGATCCGTTCGCTAACCCTGCCACCTCCGGTGCTTCAGGGCGCAGCGGTCTCCCGCGAGTTGTCCCCCCTGCATCCGCCCGTTCGCGTAGCGGGACAGGGGGACTCGCGAACTCCAATTCCATCAGAGGTCAGCCTCGAGAGGCTGATTCCCTTAGTAGATCATTTGGCAGCGTGGCAACTTCTGCCAAACGTATCTCATTGGGTCCTGCAAACAGTAAAAAGAGGTTACAAAATTCAGTTCGGCGCTCGTCCACCGCCCTTTCAAGGGATTACCACTACTATCGTGGCCCCTCAGCAGGCTCTGATTTTGGAACAAGAAGTAGAAACCCTTTTGAGGAAGGAGGCCATCGAGGTGGTCCCTCCTCATCTCGCAGAGTGCGGGTTTTACAGCCGCTACTTCATAGTTCCAAAGAAGGATGGAGGCTTACGTCCTATTCTAGACCTCAGACTGCTCAATCGCGCAGTGCTGAAACTCAAATTCAAGATGCTTACTATAAAGCAGGTTGTGTCTTAAATCAGGTCCGAGGACTGGTTTGTCACGATAGATCTCAAGGACACTTATTTCCATATCTCCATCCTTCCACAACACAGGAAGTTTCTCAGGTTCGCTTTTGGGGGCGAAGCTTACCAATACAGAGTTCTTCCTTTCGGTCTAGCACTCTCACCCCGGACTTTCACCAAGTGTGTAGATGCTGCGCTGGCTCCTCTGCGACTCCAGGGCATCCGCATACTAAACATATAGTAGACGACATAGACGACTGGCTCATACTAGCGAAGTCGAGAGAACTGGCAGTTCGGCATCGAGATGTCGTTCTCGCCCATATGAAGTCTCTGGGGTTAAGACTGAACGCCAAGAAAAGTGTTCTTTCTCCAGTTCAGAGAACCACTTATCTTGGAGTAGTTTGGGATTCGATCTCGATGCGGGCACGAATGTCTCCCGCTCGGATAGAATCGATCGTTCACTCAGTCAAGAGAGTCAAAGAAGGCCGATCTCTCACTGTAAAGCAGTTTCAAGTACTGCTCGGTCTCATGGCAGCCGCGTCCAACGTGATCCCTTTTGGCCTGCTGCATATGAGACCTTTACAGTGGTGGCTCAGAACCAAAGGGTTTTCCCCGAGGGGCAACCCATTCCGCTTGATCAAGGTCACGCGGCGCTGCCTTCGTGCCCTGAACATTTGGAAGAAATCATGGTTTCTGTCCCAAGGCCCGGTACTGGGAGCTCGTTGTCGTCGTGTAACACTAACGACAGATGCCTCCCTCACCGGGTGGGGGGCGGTCATGAATGGCCGCTCAGCCCAAGGTCTGTGGAGCGAGCACCATCTCAATTGGCACATCAATTGCCTGGAAATGCGTGCTGTGTTTTTAGCTCTAAAACACTTCCTACCAGACCTCAGAGGTCACCACGTGTTAGTTCGCACCGACAACACATCAGTGGTCGCCTACATCAACCATCAGGGAGGTCTGCGGTCGCGCCCCTTGAACAAGCTGGCGCACCAGATCCTCCTGTGGTCCCAAGGGAAACTCTGCTCACTCAGAGCGGTTTACATCCCTGGACATCTCAATGTGGGAGCAGACATCCTGTCGAGGCAGGGGCTGAGGCCCAGGGAATGGAGACTCCACCCAGATGTGGTGGAAGTCTTATGGAAAAAGTTTGGGAAGGCCCAAGTGGATCTTTTTGCGAGCCAGGAGACAACACATTGTCCCCTTTGGTTCTCTCTGAGTCATCCAGCTCCCCTGGGACTGGATGCTATGGTACAGACGTGGCCGAGGCTTCGCCTGTACGCCTTTCCCCCGATCGCTCTGCTCCCTGGAGTTCTGGAAAGAGTGCGCCAGGACGGGATTCGCCTCCTGCTGGTGGCCCCGTTCTGGCCGGGTCGAGTATGGTTCTCAGACCTGACTTCTCTCCTAGACGGCCCGCCATGGCAAATTCCAATCAGGAGAGATCTCCTCTCACAGGCAGGAGGCGCAATCCTGCACCCCCGCCCGGAGTTGTGGAAGTTGTGGGCGTGGCCCCTGAGGGGGCACGGCTCCTAGCTTCTGGTTTCTCAACCGAGGTTGTTGAGACCATTCTCCAATCCAGAGCTCCCTCCACGAGAAAAACGTACACCGGGAAGTGGAATATGTTTGTTGCATGGTGCAATCAGCACCAAATTGAACCAGTTCACTGCCCGTTAGGTTCAGTACTGGACTTCTTGCAAGCCCGCCTTACGGCCGGCAATGCGTATTCTACATTGAAGGGCTACGTGGCGGCCATTGTTGCCTTCCACGCTCCCTTCGGTACTACTTCCCTTGGAAGACTTCCCCTGGTGTCACGATTTCTCCGCGGTGCACTGAGGCTGAGGCCCCCGATGCGCTCACGCGTCCCTACTTGGGACCTGGCCGTGGTACTTGAGGCTCTGTGCAACCCTCCATTTGAGCCCATTGAAGGAATTTCGGACAGGCTGTTGTCCTTCAAGACCGCCTTCCTGCTGGCGATTTCCTCTCTCAAGAGAGTGGGTAATCTACAGGCCCTTTCAGTGGCCCCCTCTTTTATCGACTTTGCCCCTGGAATGGTCAAAGCGTTTTTGCACCCTAAGCCGGGTTATGTACCCAAGGTGCCGTCAGCAGTGCCACGGCCCGTAGTGCTCCAAGCCTTCTGTCCTCCCCCTTTTACGGAACCAGAACAGCAGAAGCTTAACTGTTAACTGCTTAACTGCTCGCACTGGACACATACGTCCACAGAGCTGCCCTGTGGAGGAAGACGGACCAGTTATTTGTGTGTTTTGGTCCTCGTAACAGAGGTCTTCCAGCTTCTAAACTGACTCTAAGTCGGTGGATTACGGATGCCATTTCCATTGCCTACAAGTCCTCTGGTCTTCCCTCTCCGATGGAAACCAAGGCACACTCGAAAAGCATTCAAAAGCATTCATGTCAGGGGTTCCCCTGCAAGATATCTGTAACGCTGCGGGATGGTCCACGCCGCTCACATTCGTCAGGTTCTATGAACTGGATCTCCCTAATACTCCGGGCTCTGTTGCTCTCCTCTCTGACGCTCCTTCTACTAGTAGAGCTGTTTAACTGTGTGTTGCTCCAGCAGACTCCTTGAGACTATTTCTCCTTACAACTGATTCGGGTTACTTTCGCCCTCTCTGCAACGGCTGAGGCCGTGTTCCCTGCTCTGATAGCAGCTATAACCCCGGGCTACTTTCGCCCGTTAACGAGTGAGGCTGAGGCCCTCGTTTCACTCGGGCTACTTTCGGCCCAATGCTAAGACGGTTGAGACCGCACTATCATGCTTTATAGCAACAACTACGCTGGGCTACTTTCGCCCTTCCCCTCAGGGGGGCTGGAGCAATCACCATAGGCTACTTTCGCCTTTTACTTGCGGGCTACTTTCGCCCTTTTACCTCGGGCTACTTTCGCCCTTTATCACGGGCTACTTTCGCCCCTTATACAAGCTGGCTGAGGCCGCTTACTCTGCCTGCGTGGCACTATCTACTCTGGGCTACTTCCGCCCTTATACCCAGGTGGGCTGAGGCCCCCTTTTCTACCTTGGGCTACTTTCGCCCTTTACCACAGGCTACTTCTGCCCTATTCCCAAGACGGCTGAGGCCGCAGGTGTTAAGCTTGGCAGCAACAATACCCTGGGCTACTTTCGCCCTTTACCACGGGCTACTTTCGCCCGTTTACGAGTGCGGCTAAGGCCGCACCTTACCCAGGGCTACTTTCGCCCTTTACTGTGGGCTACTTTCGCCCTTTACTGTGGGCTACTTTCGCCCTTTCTCTCTCCACCTGCTCCACACACAGAGCAGGGCTTGGAATTCTGGCGGCGTGGGCATATCGTTCCCAAAGCGTAGTGACGCCGTATGAAACCCTAGTTCCTCTAGGGAACGAGACGCTGCGTCGCCTACCACAATTCTGGCATCCCTGCAGCGCTCCTGGTGGCAGAAGCTGCCGGCTGCATTCACCGCATGTGCTTTATAGCTTCCTGGTTCCTGACGTCACCCCGTCCGTGACGTCACACGCGATTCTCTATTGGACTGATAGTTAGTTGAACAACGTATTCAGTTGTATTGTATTGTCCCTGTATTGACCCTGTATTGTCTCCCAAAAGAAAGAATTGACTCTAAACAACCTGAACAAGTTCTTAGTAATTCGAATACCACTTCTGTGATGGTTAAGGTCTTTGCACACTAAGTCTGAAATTTTCTTATGTTAAAAAATAAATACAACCTCACGTTGAGTCAATCACGTTTACACACTGCTTTTAAAACTTTCGTCCTTCATTTAAAAATTCGGCATCGGATCAGGTTCAATTTTCTGTGTTTTTGCATCTGTAGCAAGCATTTTAATAGGAAAGGATGACGAATATGAAAAAAAAAAAAAAAACGCATACAAACATTTCAGACTACTGTGCAATGACCTTTGCACGTCACAGGGTAACATATTTGCATAATGCCCACCTATAGTCTACATTGGCCAGCCGCAAACAACTTGACCCACCCTCAAACACGTTATTTTACTGATGGCTGCTTCTCTATTCTCGGGGAGTTCAACATGGGATTAATACTTTCTCTTGAAAGATGCCTCAGTACAAAGTTTATTTGGACAAGATACTTTAAACTTTAAACATGGCTGCTTCAGTGTCTTTTTAAGTAAGTGAATCTGGTCCAGCATAAACCCCAAAGTAGACTAGAAGTCAACATTTATTAATTACATTAATACTCTGCACAAATATAAACACCCTGTAAAAATGGAAAAAAAGAAATGCTGGACAGCACAGTGACTTAATACTTTGAAAGGTAAAAAAAATAAAATAAAAACCTGCTACTTTGGAGTAAGCCGACTTTCATTTGAAAATACTTTCTACTATTGCACCAGACGCTCATATATTATGCATGGTGTATCTAGTGGGTTATGTGAATGTACTTTTGTATTTTTATTTACTTAGTGGTAAGCTCACTGTCACATTATTTTCAGGCCAGGCACCATGTGTAGGCACCTGCATGTGGTGCGTATTTCCTTATTATAATTTTTTTTTTGTCTGGCTTGGAGTCAAGGATTCATAGAACCAAATAGTAATAAGTTGCCAAACTGAATGTGAGGAAGTATATTCACAGTAGTTTGGCATATTGACCGAGAACTTGGCTGAAAGTGGGGACAAACTGTGATTGTTTGTGAATGAGTAAAAACTTAAGACAGGACTTGATATTGTCCATCTGGAATTGATTGGATTGTTACATTTCAATAAGTGCTATTTTGTTGAAGGGAAGAGAATATTGTTACGCCTGGGCACACGTCATCAGAGAAGAGATGCCATTGCCAGGAAGATGGGAAGTTAATATTTTTTTATTAAAATTTAGAGCACATACAGTTCTGATTTCACAGTGACTTTAAGTGTCATTAATGTGTCAGAGTCACAGTACTGAATTGTACTTGTAGTGTAAGTAATTCTACGCTATTACTGTACAAAGAACAAATATACTTTGAATGACACTGGTGAGCTGGTACTTGCAGCTATATTTATGATTATTAGTCACCATTTTATTTCTAGTTAAATTGCTTTGCTTTATTTTGTTGTCTTGGCTCTTCCTTGTGTCATCTTTACGATTTGTTTTATAGAGGGATGCAAATCACAAATGCTTTCTTCATCCAAAAAAAAAAAAAAAAAAAAAAACATAAGCACCAAAATACATTGTCATTTTTAATTAGTGGTGAGTTGAGAGGTTTCAGCAGTGAGTGCAATATGGCAGTGTGGAAGTTTCTAGGGCAAGTGAGTGAAATGAAGCCAGTTATAGTGGCCAGTCTGGTGCAGGAACAGTTGTTGGCATGTGAGTGTTGGTGCTGTTCCAGAGCACCAAAGACAACAGTTGCTGACTGCGAGAAAAAACATTCTGCTCCAGAAGTGACATTTGCACCATCAAGAAGCTGTTACTAATAAAACATGTTTTTAAGAATTTAACTATTGTGCTTTAAAATTTTAACCGTATTTGCAGAGATGAAAAACGATCACTGAGGCAAATTTAGAAGACTGGCAGATGGAGGAATGATATCATAGCCAGTAGGGAAACCATCAGATGGGAGGTCAGTGGAACACTCCATTGAGTTGGGTTTGATGGCTTATCGTTTCACTTTTGAGAGGATTTTTGTGGACGGTGCACTTAGTGAAAAAATAAGAAACTGTCTGTCTGCTGAAAGACTTTTCATAATTTATTTACTCAGCCTCATGTTGTTCCAAACTTGCATAACTCGTTAGATTTTTGGTAAACTATTTTTCAGCAAATTGTAGTCAGGGTTATTTTGGAGCAGTGGCATAAAGGGCATACATTTGCGCATGATAAAAATGTTATGCAGTCATTGTGGATGTTTTTCTATTGAAAAGACTAAAACTCTTGTAATTATTCCCACACATACTCCAGCTCTGTTTTTAAGGGGTCACAAGATGATTTACCTAATGAGATGTTGATTCCGAGAGGTCACTTCACTCGAAGAGAGGTCTTCTAGGTGAGACTGGCACAGATTTATTTAGGACAAGTCCCAATCCACTATTCCAGACGTTTGTAATGAAGTAATTCTGTGGTCTGTAGAGGGCCATTGACCTTGTATATTCGGAGGTAATTAGTGAGCCACAATACTCACTGCTTCCTGAAACAAAAACCCAACTAGTTCAGATGCATTGTTTTTATTTATTTGACGTCCACTTGTAATGATAATATATAGGGTCATACTGTGTCAGATCAACCAAATTTCCAAACCTACCCCAGCTCAAATTTTTGCTTTTGCTAATATTTTTTTTTCTGAAGAAAGATAGATAATATAGTATTATTAATGTATAGTGATGAAAGCCGAAATATTAAATCTCATGGATGAATATTTACTGAGTAATCACTATTTTGTAGAGGGGGGAGAAAATAGCAATTTTCACCTGAGATTCAGAGCCAAATTACAAGTAAAAATGACTTCAGAAAGATGGCAGCATCGTAATGTTATTTTTACACAGGGGTTGGTTAGTAAAATCTGTTGACTTTAGCAATTTTTGTTGAATTATGTGCTAAAGGTGACCATTCAAAAATGGGGAAACAGCACTTTTCAAGTTTTTTTCTCCAAAGTATGCATTTCTATAACTCAAGAAGTATTAAAGATATCTTAACGCACTTTTAGATATTGGGTCCAAACTAACTTTTCTTTTGGCATCTTCATTTTTAAGGCCCTGTGTGGTTTAGTTCCAGAGATTTCAATATGGCTCTAGGAGCATATCGTCAAAAACCTTTCATCACTATACATTGGTGGTTGACTTGACATGGAATGACCCTATATAGTTATAGTTTTATAGTTTCACCCTGCCTCTGACCCTCCAAATTAAATGTGCTTTTTTGTGCTTCCCTGTGGTCTAGCGGTCGACCAATATGTGTTTTTCAGGGCCGGTGCCGATACTGATTATTACAGATCAAGTAAACCAATAACCAATATTTTGAACCAATATCTAGAGTAATTAATGTCAAAATTATGAATAAAAAGGGTTCTGACAAAAACGTTCTTTAAATGCTTTTAAATTATTTTATTGGAAAACCCGATTTGAAATTGGCCGATAACCATAAAAATGCTTCATATCGGCGCCGATAATCGTTCGACACCTCTGCAAAAGCGAGGTACATATAGTTAATAAAACAATTTTAGAAAAGGTGCTGCACAGTTTTCTGTGTTTCAGGAAACAAGCTGTCTTGATT
Organism: Garra rufa; assembly: GCF_049309525.1. Taxonomy (NCBI): domain Eukaryota; kingdom Metazoa; phylum Chordata; class Actinopteri; order Cypriniformes; family Cyprinidae; genus Garra; species Garra rufa. The sequence goes on from NC_133363.1 coordinate 31,315,796, forward strand.
GCTTCAAGCCAAGCAGAGTAAAGGATGGATGCTGGCTCATCTCAAGATATCTGATTACCTGAGATAGACTACTTGAATGAACTGGCAAAGGCCCTGTTGTGGACTTGAAAGTGTTATGGCATCATGCTTAATGGACGCTGTCAGGCAGGCCAACACAATCAATTCACCATTTGTCAAGGAGCGATATTGACATAATTGCCAAAGCAGAATGGTTCTAGATAAGAGCAGCTAATGTTTTGAATATTCCTTAAAGGGTTATCTGACAGGCATTGCACACAAAAACAGCATGTGCTGTCAAATATTCCAACCATTTCTTAACTGATTGGCTGTACTTCTGGGAAGTAATAAGTTCCAAAAGAATTTTTGGTCAAATTGTGCATGATTCTCCATAAAATGTATTTTATTATTATGCATTTTTTTTGTATATTGTCATTGTTTTGGCTTTTGTTTTGCTCTTTTTTACATTTCTTGAAAATGTGTTCATAACCCACAGGCATCTATAGCAATGAATCCCCCATGTCAATTACTTTATTGCCCTTCATGATGACTCCTTGTGATAGATCTTAAATTGGGCATGATACTCCATAAAAATGAAACATTATAAGCCTTGAAAATCCTCTCTTGTGTGACTGTATCAAAATAGGTGAAATATAACAGCAACACACATTTTATTAAACAGTTTAGGCAGAGGTTGCAGGTGTTACATGTGAACATTATGTGAAAGTAAGGCAATTTGAAAGGCTCCAGGCATAAAGTGAATACATAAGTGATAGATTTACTGAATGGTGCATAAATTATGTATGGCCAGACAACAGATGCTTTGCAACAGTCCAGTAACTCCGGTTCTCTGTAATTTTTGCCATTGTGACCTCTTCCTTTTATGTATTGACTAAATATTGTAGCCCGACGTGAAGAAAACAGCTTTGAAGTATTTCTAAAGAATTTACTTGGATTGCTTTTGCAATGCTGCAATATGTAGGCAATATTCTACATATGGTAATGTGATTTCAGCAGCTTATGTGTTTCTCTGTCTCATCGCGACTTTACCCTCAGCGTGACATATGCCCGTGGGGGCATCAGAAATTGCATGATGATCAGAAACGACAGATTAATGCAAATTCAAGTAGTCGTTCTACTAAATATCCTTTTAACATAGATGCTAAATCATTGGAGGTCAAATGAGCCCTCAGCTGTGGTGATGACCCATACATATGGTTGTCACATCTTGATCTCCATTTCAGACTCTCTCTTGAAGCTCCATTAACAATCTCTTGAGATCTGTAAATTGCACAAGATCTGATGAAAATCTGATGTTATCGTAAGGACATAATCCTTTAAAAGAGAGACAACCACTTGTATCAATGACAATGAGGCATGTGGAAAAAAGAAAAGTTATCATTCAAGTCTGCGATTAATGGGGATCAAAATCAGGTTTCATTAAAAACCCAGCGAAGGTATTCTCAAAACTGTTTCCCACTCGCACGATTGTGAAACGTTCACAGGTGGGAGATTTCAGAGGAGATTTCAATTTATTCTGTCCTTTCAATGACACATCCTGTGTCTCATTCTCCTTTCAAGCTGAGAGCTCCTGTGGTGATTTTCCGTGGCTTGTCCCCATTCCGTGTCCACTTGGCAAATCAGACTTCCCTCAGGTCCCCTGTGCTGTGTCTATTCTTTAGACTGGAGACCTCTGACAACAGATATACAAGACCTGTTCGACGGCTCGGCAAGGTGCGAGGACAGAAGTCCAGCCGAGTAGCAATGCCTCTGGGCAAGCATCATCCACAACACATATTTAGCAACTCGCAGTCCGAGACCTTTCTCTGTTGTGTGCACTTGGGTCCAAGCATGATACCTCCATTATTATCTCGGGTAATCAGATTTCTGCCAGCATCACAGGGATTTGACAAATGGCCCTGTGCATCAGGCCCGACTCCCCATTTCCCCCTCTTCAGGCTCTTCCTGTAAATGTGCCCATTCTAAGTGTGATGTATAATGGGCTTCAGCGCTGTCAGACAGCTCTGAATGAGATTGTGTTTTCCTTTATTGTTCCTCTGCCTTTGCTGAGGCAGTCAGATCTGAGGATGGACATATCCATCGAGATGCCTCAATAAGCTGAATCTCCTGGCGAACAATCATGTTGTGCAGGGCTGATATGTCAGAGACAGGACTGACACGGAGAATGGAGAAAATTCCTTCGAAACACTAATGATTTCTCTGTGCTGTTGCTGTTTCTCTATGAGGTTGAAGTTCTCGAAAATACTTACTGTTTGACAGGGGTGTCGCTTGACCCTTTCACTGGAGCAAGAGCCTCAGTGAAGTACCGCTATTCCCCAGTAAATTATTACTGATAAATACTTGATGAAGAGATTAGCATTTACTGACCGGAGAATCATTTTCCTTAAAGGGTTAGTTCACCCTAAAAATTAAAATTAGCCCATAATTTACTCTCCCTCCAGGCATAGGTGTATATGACTTCCTTCTTCTGTACTAATCCAATCGGAGTTATATTAAAAAGTACCCTGCCATTTTCAAGCTTTAGAATTGCATGGGCGGTTGTTTCTCTTCATCAGTCCAAAACAAGTCCAATAAAGTGCATCCATCCATAATAAAAAATGCCTCACTCAGTCCTGGGGGGTGAATAAAGGCCTCCTGTAGTGAATCGATGCATTTTTGTAAGAAAAATATCCATATTTAAAGGAACACTCCACTTTTTTTGGAAATAGGCTCATTCTCCAACTCCCCCCGAGTTAATAAGTTGAGTTTTACCGTTTTGAAATCCATTCAGCCGTTCTCCTGTTCTGGCGATATCACTTTTAGCATAGCTTAGCATAGATCATTGAATCCTATTAGACCAATAGCATCGCGTTCAAAAATTACCAACAAGTTTCGGTATTTGTCCTATTTAAAACTTGACTCTTCTGCAGTTATATCCTGTACTAAGACCGGCGGAAAATGTAAAGATGCGATTTTCTAGGCCGATAAGATTAGGAACTACACTCCCATTCCGGTGTAATAGTCAAGGAAGTTTGCTGCTGTAATATGGACGCAGCAGGTGCAGTAATATCACGCAGCACCTGAAAATGGTTCCCAGCTAGGTAATTTCCACCAAGGAACGCTCCCTGCGCATGCAGTTGGTCACGTTGTGCTGCGATGTGCTGCGTGATATTACTGCGCCTGCGCCCAGAAAGATAGTAAAGACGTCATAAAAATAGTCTATGTGACATAAGTGGTTTAACCGTAATGTTATGAAGCTACGAGAATACTTTTTGCGTGCAAAGGAAACAAAAAATAATGACTTTATTTAACAGTTTCTTCTCTTCTGTGTCAGTTTTCACCATGCTCTCACATATGCGTCGTGGTACTCTGGCGTTCTGATGTAGATGTATATGTATATTCTGGTGAAAATAAGTAAGGCTGGGCAAAAAATTGCAAGTCATTCTCTCTGTCGAAATCTTCAGACAGTTTGTTGTACAGGTTTTACATTAGAACACCGGTTCCTTCATCAGCAGCACCACACGCATGCGTGGTGGTACACTCATGAACACACAGAGAAGACTGACACGGAAGAGAAGAAATTGTTGAATAAAGTTGTAATTTTTTTGTGCACAAAAAGTGTCTTATAGCTTGATAATATTACAGTTGAACCACTAATGTCATATGGACTATTTTATCGATGTCCTTACTACCTTTCTGGGCATTGAACATGGTAGTTGTGTTGCTGTTTATGGAGGGTCAGAAAGTTGTCAGATTTTATCGAATATATCTATCTTTGTGTTCCGAAGATAAATGAAGGTCTTATAGATTTGGAACAACATGAGGGTGACAGAATTTTCAGTTTCGATGAACTATTGCTTTAAGGGAGCACTTTTTGATCAATTTCTGTATGAATTTCATTTATAATATAAATCAGTTTTGGTTTACATGTCGCTAAGATGATCAGCAGTCAAATACACACTGAAAAGTGTTTGATTGACAAATGCATTGACATGGAAATAAATCTGTTAAGTCTCTACAGTTAAATACTATTACAACTCTTTGTTGTATTACTTGAAACTTTTTTTCAAATACTAAAATCACTAAAGGTAGAGGGTTCCAATAATTTTTTACTATGGTTTTAAACTGATATTGGTGCTTTTTGTGTACTAATTTGCTCTGGAAATGTTGGTATTGGTCTATGATCTAATTGGTCAAACAGGTTTGCTAAAAGGTCTGAAATTGTTCACTTTTCCTGTTGATGCATTCAGGCGGTTTACTCATGCGCTGAATCATTTGCAGAGGTTTCACACCAAAATGGTAACAGGATACTTTATAAGAGAGAAAACAAAAAGAGTGCAGGATGAGGTGGGCCACAATCCAGGAAACAAAACTAGCTAATGTCTTTTATAGGTTGTAAATGATGAAGCAGCTCTTTATTGCACATGCAGCTTGTGAACAACTCTACTGTAGTTGATGGCAATTTATATCCATAATGGTATCTCATAAAGAGTATCAAATATACGCATATATTTTTGATTGAGGGCATGTGCCCTAATAATAATGAAAAGCTATAAATGCCCCTGCTGTTTGAGCTAGCAATAGTAAGATAAAGTGCCTTACATGACGTTGCATGTAACTCCAAAATGTTCTTAAGCACAATTGTTATTAGTTGGGGTTTCGCCTTTGCTTAGTTTCTTTTTGTAAGGATGATTTTTAGCAAGTTGGATTTTTCACAAAGCAGAGCTTGATGACTCCTGAAAGTAAACCATCAATTTGCATTCAGTGAAACAAGGTGACGGATTAAAGCACTAATGACTAATTTATTACAGCCAAAATACTCAAATGACAAGAAGCGCTTTCCAGATGGCTATATTTGAATTGCCTAGGCTTATCTTCATCCTCCCATGGTCTCATGGAGTGAAACACCTCATTTGTTTTGACTCACTCAGTGCTGTCTTCCAGCTTGCCATGCTATTTGGCATCATGCTGTTTACTTCTGGAGGAGGGCATGGGTGAGTGGCTGCTGCTGCTTGACACATATTAGTCCTTTCCTCCTGAGGTTTGCATTGAGCTTTGACGGCTTGCTGTGTTCTCCCACAGCGAAGAGACACTCCGAACATTTAGGCCTTTGTGTATTTGTGGTCTTGTGCGGGTCACACCAAGTCTCACGTTGCCAGTTAATCATGACTACTTTGTCAGTAAAAGGTTGTATATCCTGTCATCCCATACCGAAATGTAATATATGTGCTTATATGAAATACCCATGTATTAAATACATGTCTTGTATATGCCATATCCATATATGATTCCTATTAGAAAATGGAACAATTTCATATATTGACATATAAGTCTACCCCATACAAAAATATATGATTATGTATGTATAATACATGTATTGCCATATATGGAATGTATATAATTATTTTATATATGTGAGATATATGCATTTTTTTATTATGTTATATACAAATTAGACATATATGAAACCATATATTTCATGCATATTTAATATTTTAATATGTGATCTTTGATCTTTAAATACAGGACACATGTGAGACAACTACACTCTACAAAGTTGCAGTGCATTGCACATTTCACAACTTAAGCTTTAAATGTTAAATGGTACAGTAAGCTACACAAAGAAACATCTTTATTTAAACAAAAATTATTTAAATAGGAAAAAAAAATGTTACTGACATGCACAATCAAACAGAAAAAAAAGAAACAATTACATATATAACTGATCAAAACACTGAACAGGCATAAGAAACAGAACATCAATTGTAGTGGTCCAGCTAAAGGTCTACAGGTTTGTATTCCCACAGCTTGGTTAGTTTTTGGTTTATTGCCATCCCCAGAAGGCCCCAGGTGAAGAAATGTCTGGATTCCAGCATCTGTATATAAAAAAAGATAAAAGTTAGATTTTGATAAGATAATTACAATAAATTTTCTGAACCATATACTTAAGACTTGCAATCCAACATTGTACCAAAGTGATAAACTACTATAAGATGACAAATATACTGAATATTAAACAGTTGGTAAAGTTAAAGATTCTTTTAAAACTGCAGAATACTAATTATGTATATATGTTTGTAAATTGTAATTGTAAAATATTCCCAGATACCACAAGGACATGGCAGAACCACAGAGCACAGCCTGCATGCCCATTCAAATAATATGTCTCTATATACATGAAGAACTAAAATATAGTAACCCAAATGCTCAATAACAGAGTTCACAGCTAAGGTTACAATTTAATTTGCTATTTAGCATCAATTAAATGAGGTGTTGACATTCATAATACCTAATATGTGCATCGTTTTGGCCTGGAGAAAACAGGGGTGGAACTATTACATGGATTTTTGAAAGACAATTTTGATTAAATCCCCTAAAATAAGGTCCGCCGTTCACACAAACTCATAATACTTTCACATTTTATTCTATGACATAAAAAAACACCAGTTACACCCCACTTTTGATTCTTATTTTAATTTTTAAACTCTTATGTTTCTTAAAAAAGATGGTTGCTAACATGCTGCTAAATGGGACTACAGGGCCTGTCGGAGGCATTAAACGTCATCACGCCAAACAGTTTATCAATTTACTGTGTTTTGCATTGTAGTGTAATTTATAGTGCAATTAATTGAAGAATAATCAATTAATAGTTTCCCGCACCACATTTACTGCCTTTGTCACAGCGAAAGTGAAACTTTAATAATCTATAGTGCTTAAAGCCATGTTTAAGATAAATGTTTACGGCCACATGAAGCTGTTAGAAAGCAGATAGATTGAGGATTTTCTTGAAGCAAGGATAACATAATATTTTGTGTACCCACCCTAACAAAATGATAGCTAAAATGTGGTACTTCATTCACTAAAATAAGTTTAATCTTACCATATCCAAAACCTCTACAGTTATTTAATAGATTAAATGCACTAGAATTTTATAAAATAGTACACGGAGACATATTTTGTTGATTTGATTTGTCTACATATTTAACCTTTTCTGTGTACGCTCCATCATTCAGATCACTGCCATCCACATCTGCAGGTTCGGCCTCCATTTCTGTTTTCTGAGAATTTCGGGACTCATTACCTATTCATGTGACACAAACGAGAAAAGCACAATTATCAGCAAAGATATGAACAAAATTTACTACGATAAATTAACCATATTTTTAAAACCCCATAAATCTCATCCTTTAGTGTACTGTTACATTTACATACATGTTCTAATGCACCCACTCTAGGCATGTCACTGACATGTCAATGCACTTGGTGCAATATAACCAAGTACTGTAATTTACTATATGAATTCAAGGTGCTTTTATTTAAATAATTACATTTTTTGCAGTTTTATAGTTCTAGTCTAGACTACATCTCAGAGATAAACATTATAATAATTTTCCTCCGTTATTTTTGTCAGACAGCTTTAAATAATTTCCAAATGTGGCATTGCTTATCCAGTGAAAACAATGAGCTCACAGTATCTCAGATTGTTCATTAACCTACCCAGTAACGTTAGCTAAAATTAACTTTAATGCAAGCAAATTGCAAAACACATCAATGCAGCTGTAGGCTAATCATAACATCATATATAAAACAATGCAAGGGAATATTTTAAAAAACTTATCTGCTCTATATAGAGACAGAGGCTCTTGCAGACCAAAACAATCATATAACACTTAACGTTAGTTTCTATGAAATATTAGCGTAGGAATAAAGCGTTGAGTAAATTAGCATAAATTACCTGCACCGCTGCCACATTCAAAGGCGTTTCATCGTTTCCTCTCAGTGATGTCGGTCTGTCTTCGTGCCCGTCTATAAAATCATTGTTGTTAATTATGTGAATGTATTGGCACATTTGTTATCCTTCCACTTGCTAAGAAAAACATCTTACCGCAGATGACTTGTATCATTGCCCAGCCATTGCTCAGACTCTGCCGTTAGTGCGGGTGAGTTTGAATTTTGGCGCATGCGCAGTAGCGGTATTGTGACATACGCGCTCAATCGCTCATATTTTAATGAAATGCGTTTTAGTTCATTGATGATGACAGCACATATGGCCAAACAGTTACATGAAGTGTTTTCCCCCTCAATAACTTCATAATACATTCGTTTTACTACAAGTAACTAGTACATTGGTATTTTTTGAACAGGTTATATATTCATCTGTATTTTTCCCCAGAAAACTGAATTGAAACAATAAAGTTAAGCAAAAAAATATTTGTGATTTACAATAAGCAGTATCTTTTAGGCATAAATGGTTAATAAACTTGCATAAATTCAATATATACATTGGTACTTTTGATATATATTGTTAACATATATGGTCTTATCATATAATACAATATACAATTTTAATATATATTGTAAACATATATGGTCATAACATGCAATACCATATAAAAGTTGACCATATATATACTTTCAATATATGTTTATATACAAATTGTACTATGGGAAATTCATATATGTTATAAACATATATCTACATATATCCAGAAGATGTATATATGTGATAATAATATATTGCCCTATATTTAACATATATGAGAGTAGCACTTCTGATATAGGGACATATATGTCATATATTACATTTCGGTATGGGATGGGTCCTTTCCATTGAGGTTAATTCTGTTGCTACTCAGTCAATAAAGGGAAAAATTTAATTTAGTAGCTGAATTTAATTCAGTACTTGAAGTGTCATAAAGGTCATTAGTTGTAAATTTTATGACTCTGTACGGCTAAATGAGGTGACGTGAAATGGATCTGACCTTAACCCTTAATCATAAACCAATAGAAAAGCAACAATACAGATGTTCCTGCTGCATAGAGTAGGTACATAATATACACTCTGCCGAGTATTGTTGCTAAATAAAGTGTGACAGGGTGGTCAGGACCCCAGTGTAGAGCACAAGGGTCTTGTATCAGCCTGAAGAGGTTTATTTTTGCAGTAATGACCTGCTAACATGGTCTTGCTTGTTACACGGCAGCTCACCAAATAAGTGGAAATGAATTATTGATCTTAAAAATTTGTCTTATTATCTTCCTCTAAGAAAAAAATACACCACTGCAGTGTACAAAACAATTGGCCTAGCAACAAGATGGACACTTGGAGTAATATTAAAACTGAAGTCCTCCAAGGTCATTTTCACTACAGTCAATAACTGAGATACAAGATAGATGCAGTTGCATTTCAAATGAGAGAGCAAGTCTGTGATGTGATTGTCACGATCAGGCTGGGTTGTGGAGTGGAGAATGATGAGGAGAACCGGAGCAAATGAAAACGTAAATAGTTTATTAAATAAAACACTGTAACTAATACAAACAAACAAAAACCAGGAGTAAAGGATGAGCACATGAAAACAAGCAAACAGAGGTAACAGAATCATTGACGGACAAATGGGGAGTGCACACACAGACTCTTAAATACACTGAACCGGGGGCGTGGTCACTAACAAGATAACAAGGGGGAAATACAAATATGGGCATGACTGAACTAACTAAACAATACCAAAAGGGGGAGACAAGGACTAAACCATATAAGCTAGAAACATGGGGGGAAAAACACTTAGAAAACATGAAAGAACAGGACAATACACAGACATGACTCTGACAGTGATATGAGAGACATGAAAGTAGTGCCGGTTTTAGTTACCAAAATGAGTGGACTAATAAAGTGTTGCCACTGACTGTGAATATTACGAAATAGCTGACTGCTAAATGGAAGTTTTCTGGGGAGCTGTGTGATAAATACTGTATTTCACAAAAGCTAAATGGTAGGGCAAGGTAAAAAATATAGATTTTTTTTGCCATGTACTGTATCTAATTCACAGTTTACATCAGAATCTGCAAAATGTTAATTATTTTTACCAAAATAGAAAGAGGGATCATAGAAAATGAATGTCATTTTATATTTAGTACTGACCTGAATTAAATATCTCACATAATAGATGTTTTCATAAAGTCCACAAGAGAAAAATTCTTCAGGTCCCACAAATTCTTTGGTTTCTCATTATTTTTGTGTATTTGAACCCTTACCAACAACGACTGTATGATTTTGAGATCCATCTTTTCACACTGAGGACAACTGAGGGACTCATATGCAACTATTACAGAAGTTTCAAATGCTCACTGATGATCCAGAAGGAAAAATGATGCATTAAGAGCCAGGGGTGTAAACTTTTGAAAATAATGAAGATGTGTACATTTTTCTTATTTTGCCTAAATTTTTTTTATTTAGTACTGTCTTTCAGAAGCTACTTACATGTTTTCCAGAATACAAAATAAGTTACATTTACCCTGATCTTCAAATTTAAAAAGTTTGAATTGACCTAAAGGATTTTTCTGAAGAACAGTGAGCAATTTAAATGTTCAGGGCAATCAAGGGACTCATGAACAACTATTACAAAAAAAAAAAAATAACAAAAAAAAAATAAAACTAGAAAGAAACAGCTGTGGATCATTCAAGTAGCAACACAGTAATAATCAAGTATTGGTAAACTTTTGAACAGGAACATTTTATAAATTCAACTATTATTTTCTGTTGTGGACTAAATATCTTATTCAGGTCAGTACTAAATGAAATATAACATGCGTTTTGTATGATCCCTCTTATTTTGGTAAAATACTTATCATTTTGTAAATTCTGCGAGGTGTATGTGAACTTTTGACCTATATCCAAAATAATCTATATCGAAATTTAATGATGTCGATATCGAAATTTGTGTCAAAACCCAGCCCTACTAAACGGTACTATTGTATATGTACTAACATCCACAATCCACTCACAAAAGGACAGGTAATAGGCTATAGATTATTATATATCTTTCCATCTATGCAAATCTATTCCCCCACAGGCTTAATAGTGCCCTAAACACACAACATCTGTGACAGCAGAGCTCTAGTTTTCATATGCCCCTTGGGCCTTGCACAAAGTTACAAACCATTTCAGTCTTAAGCATACCAATTGGCCAACTTTAAAACTGTTTCCATTGTGCTCTGCCATGGGCATTTCTCTCTAGTTATATCAACATGTCTTTATTTTATTCTATTAGTACGCTTAAAATCTGTTCAGGAGAAAATGACTATGTTTTGCCTTAGGTGACCGTATTGCTTTTTGTGTTAGTCTTGTTATCCCTGACATATTTCTCAAACCCACCTATTGTATGCGCAGTTAAAAATATTGTTTCGTAACATTTTGCTGTCATTAATGTAGACTTCTAGGCTGTTGTGCAATTTCAAGAGACTGGGAGATCTACCGAGGGCTACTTTCAGAGGCAGTTGGATCTAGGCCAGAGGAAAACGGCAATATCTAGCAACACGTCTTTGCATTGAAATGTAAATTTTGGCCTCTGGATCAACATTTCCAAATCCTGTCCTACATTCGCAGGTACAAAACAGATTTTTAAAATCAAACTAACCAGAAGCCCCACTTACCTGTATCATCCATAAATTACCGGTGATGTAAGAAGCTGGGATGTTGGAGGCAACCTTTGTTTGGTGATACTGATATTGCAGTCTGCGTGTAATGAGGTCATTCATCGTCCTTTGATGCAGCAGAGCTGGGCGGCCTGGGAACAAAAGGTGGCTGGCGGCAAACCTGACTCATAATGACAGAACAGACAGAGTCGTCTCGGCTAATGGCAGCCTGTCATGATTCTGATGATTTCTGCAGCTCTATTTCACTGGTTTTGTCCCTGAGCAGTTTGTCTGCATGATGAAGTGCTGAATGCATTTCTGATGGATCGCATGTTGTTGTTTTGTTTTTTTACCAACAGAATGTGAATGACTGAGTGTGACATATGCTACAGCATCTCCTTTCTCTTCCGTAATTTGGTCGACACCACTGTTATTTTGTTCTGATTTTCTAAAATGAAATTCTAATGTAAAACGAAGCACACCCGCCAGGCAAGCCGGAAGGTTTCTGCCAGTTTGAGACAACATTTACCGTTTAACACTTTTACTCTTTTTACTCTTTTTTTTTTTTTTTTTTACTCAAACCTTTCCATTTTTAATACTCTAACTGAAATGTTACCAAGCTCCAGGTTGGTAGTAGATAAAGTCAGTAATGCTTGAAGTATTTGATTGAATGATTAATGTTGATTAGATGACACATTTGAGTGAAAATGTTTATAGATCACATACAGAATCTGTTCTCAAGTCAGGCTGCTGAATAGTAAATCATCCGTCTGGCCTGAAGATCATGCTCACAGCTCCCACAAACTGTCAGGCATATGCTTCACTGGCCAAGGACTCAATTGGGTATAACAACTGTTGTCGTGTTTGTCCAGTGGGATATGATGCCTTCAGAGAATAGCCCTGCACTGCATACAACTTCATTATGGGCATAAATAAAGCCTGAAGAGCACTACTTGTGACACTCGGACAGTTGGACAAAAGAACAGAATTTGCTGCAGGTGGTGTTTAATAATTCATGGACTTGTGAAACTCCCAATACAAGTTGGGGGGGGGGGGGGGGGGGATTTTGCTGCGTGGTAAAAATCCATCTGTTTTAATAAACACTTTCCACACTGGGGTGTTAAAAGACTAAACACATGGAACCGGGACAAAATGGGAGTCTGTGATCTGGCTAAATGTCTGATCCTAGGTGACACTTTACAATAAAGTACGTTAACATTACATAATGCATTACTTTTTACAGCATTTATTAAGTTTAAGTTATTAAGTTAATGTTAATTTCAGAATTATATTGATATTATGGTATTATATACACTTTACAATAAGGTGTCATTTGTTAACATTATTTAATGTATTAACTAACATTAACAAACAGTGAACAATTAATTTATTACAGTATTTATTCATCTTTGTTAACGTTAGTTAATAAAACTTGTTCATTGTTAGTTCATGTAGTGCATTAACTAATGTTAACAAATACAAATTGTGATTTTAATAGTGCATTAATAAATGCTGAAACTAATATTAACTAAGATTAATAAATGCTATAGAAGTATTGTTCATTCTTAGTTCATGTTAACTAAAGTAGTTAACTAGCATTATGACCACATTCCTAATATTGTGTCGGTCCCCATTTTGCTGCCAAAACAGCCCTGACCCATTGAGACATGGACTCCACTAGACCCCTGAAGGTGTGCTGTGGTATCTGGCACCAAGATGTAGCAGCAGATCCTTTAAGTCCTGTAAGCTGTGGCCTCCATGGATTGGACTTGTTTGGATTGAGATCTGGGAAATCTGGAGGCCAAGTCAACACCTCAAAACATTCCTGAACAATTTGTGGCAGGGTGCATTATCCTGCTGAAAGAGACCACAGCCACCAAGGAATACTGTTTATATGAAAGAGTTTACATGGTCTGCAACAATGCTTAGGTAGGTGGTACATGTCAATATAACCTTATTCATATGGATGGCAGGACCCAAGGTTTCCCAGCAGAACGCCTTATTCCATAGTGCATCCTGGTGCCATGTGTTCCCCAGGTAAATGACGCACACATTCCCAGCCATCCATGTGATGTAAAAGAAAACGACTGTTAACATTAACTTCTTGAGCAATTTGAGTTACAGTAGCTCATCTGTTGGATCGGAACACATTAACTTTGAGGACAAAATGTTAATTTGCTCCTTAATATATCCCACCCACTAATAGGTGCCGTGATAGAGATAATCATTGTTATTTACTTCACCTGTCAGTGGTCATAATGTTATGCCCACTATATGCCGGTGTATATATATATATCGAGAGAGAGAAATGTTCTGAAATGAGAAGACAAAGTCCTCTAAGTTTTTAAAAAACTTTTTTTTAATCAAATGTAAATTGTTGTCCCAGTCACGTTTTCTTGGTTAAACATCACATACACTATCAGAAAAAATATTATTATTATTTATATACACACACATATGATATTTTTACTTTAACAATGTAATCAAAATTCTATTTATTAAAGCCAAGTATGAATCTCATCAACTTAGTGTTTTTAAGCATTTTACATTTATTTCAAAATAATAACTCAATTCAGTAACAATTTAAACAATATATTTTATTTGTGAACTTATGTTCAGCTGTTCTTTTTAATAGTTTTAACTATTTTTAGGATCAGTCATCAGAGCTTGGTAAATATTGCTCACAGACATTTACTTAAAATTTTACCAAGCTGATTACTCACTAAAAACTCCCACAGAGCATGTTTTCATGCCAATTTAAGTCTTATTTTGCAGTAACAAAGTGGTTATATTTAAGTATGTGAGTTGTTTACTTACTTTCTTAAATGAGTCTTTCCATTAATGTCATTATATTGTTGATTCAGACTGATTTGCGATGGTGGAATGCGCACGAATACAAGAGGTGGGATGTATCGCATGTATCACAGCCGAACATAACCAGTCATATCGTGATGGAGACATTGCCTCCTCTCACGTGACTTTCCCCCATTCATTCTTAATTACCCCCCACCAAACTCACTCCATGCTTTAAGAAGTTTGTTAAAACTTAGTTGGCTCAGGGGAGGCGAGATACGCAGACTTTACCTGCTGGTGTCACTGTTAGACAGTGTTTCTTTAGAAAAAAACAAGTGATTCATTACATTTTTGTAATATTGGCATTGTTTATTTTTGTACTACTATTTTTTTTTCTCATCCAACATTTTGAGGAGATACTGCCTCCCTTGCCTCCTCGCAGTTATTTATATATTTACACATTAACCTAAAAAGCACTTTGTTTGGTAATAGATGTTTTTAATTAATTGAAACTTACTTAAAATTTTTAGTTCTTTTTTAGGGTTTCCAAGTCATTTTTTGTCAGAACCAAGACAATCCCACATGGCACGTTCTACTTGTAAAAGACACTGGGGAAAACACTGTATTTTGTATTTTGTATGCCTATTTAGCTGGCACATACTTGATGTGTTTGTGCTTTATCAGCCTCAGGTACTGATAGAATTGTGTTACGTATCTAGCACTGATGACATACATACAGATTTTTGTAGGGTGTGAAGGTAGCGGATGTTTGTTTATATATCATGGTCTAAAATGGGTTTACATTGTGTTTCTGAACTGTGAAAAGCTAAATATAGCATATGTAATGTTTTCATATGCTTGTCATCACCTGATGCCCCTGTAGACAGAGTAGATTTGTTTTATGATGGCGCTGGGTATTACATAGACTACAAGCGTTATGTATTTTAAAATTAGATCGCCCCAAAGCATGAAACAGCTGCTCTGAAAATAGGAATTCTTTGGAGCGCACACAAAATAGAACAAATACGCCCAAAATGAACCCATGAGCATCATGAAGACTGTTTCTTAGAGACATCAAGAACGAGAGAAATTGATTTCCTTTTCTTCAGCCAAGACTCATTAAAATAAATGGCAGGATCAAAAAGCCAAGTTTGATTAAAGCCAGACTTTGATGTAGTCATTTGCCACCTGTGGTTGTGTGTCCCTACCCGAGAGGTTCAGGAGACAATTGGGAGAGCAGCAAGGAAGATGGCATTTCCCTTTGAAGCACATCTGTACCGACCACATCCCCAAAGTAAGCTTATTTTCTTCCATCACTGTCACTGTCAGGTGTGAACACTTCAGGACATTTTCAGCTGCAGGACTTTTTTGTTCTTATTACCCATTTGCAGGGTTTACAGCATTCCAGGGACTCTCAGGAGAATGAGCTTATTCCTTAAATGTCAAAATGTCCTATGTCAAAATGGCCTCTACTGCACTACTGACATCCATAATGTCATTCATCTGATTTCTGTTTCCTGCATTATTTAAAAGAGAGGGACACTGAGAAATTTCGCAGAAAAAAGAGAGAGATTCTCAATGGTCCACCTCTACTGCAGAGCCACTCTGAAGTTAAACACAAGTTTTTAGGAGCTCACAGTTGCAGCCATTAAATTAAGCTCTTAAATTAAACTCTTTAAGTTCAAAAACAAACAGTGTATTATAGCTGACCAGAGATCACTTACAAACTTCGCAAACACTTTTTCTCAGGCGAACCTCTGTCAACATTTTAAAAAGGGTTCTGCTTTATCAAGTGGATAAGGGAAATTTATATGGACAGACCCTCGACCCCTCAATTTTGACAGAGGGAGTCTAATTATAGGTGGACTTCAGGCAGCTCAATAAAGAGGGTTTGCACTTACATCAAGGTTTGGTCAGTTACCCAGATGCACGGCCATATTGGAGATACTTAGATGTAAACAGCAGCATTGATTGCATGGTTAATGTACCACTGAGTATGCTGAATTTATGCTGCCTAAATCATGAAAAAACTGTGTGGAAGCTGCTTAATCATATAAAGAAGGACTGCAATATTTTGTCAAACTAAAGTTAATAGGTGGTAAAGATACGTACTAGCAGTATTAATTAAGATATTAGCCTAATATTTCACCTACTTGACTGGAAATGATAAGAACAAACATGAATGTTGTTAAGATTCTTGCCCTGGAAATCCTGGTTCAGTTTGACCAACCAGAAATGCCTTTTGTTCCTCAGTTTTTTGCCATTGTTTCCTTGATTTGTTATAACTTTTAGCAGTCTATAGTACTCCAAATGTTTTTCCCAGTCCGTCCAAAACATGACAATAATCGACCATTTTCAGAAGCAATAATCAGCAAAATATGCACGTTTCGTTCAGTTCAGTGGCATTGTTTAAGTTCAGTGCCACCAATATGGCCGATTGTGTCACATTGAGAAAGGAGGAGATCTGGGTCCAAATGTGGGGGAAAGAATATCTTTAATAATAACAAATAAACACATACAAACCAAACAAAACACAAACCAAAGGCCAACACGGCACAACACGACTTGATCTGGGGAACACAGAGACAGACATGGAAGACAATGCAGCCAGGATGATTAGTGGGAAATGGGAGTTCTTATAGAAGTCTAATGGTGAACAGGTGTCCGTATGATGAGTGCTAATGACAAGACAGGTGATACAATCAGGGAAGTGCAGTGCAAGGGAAGGGGAAACAGCGACCTCAGGTGGCTGAGGGAAAACCCCCCAGCCCAGATCATGACAGATTGATGCATCGTGAAAACACTGTATACCAAAATGCAACACAATTCAGATGTGAGCGCACTTAATTTACTCTCACCCAAACTCTAGTGTTTGATATATTAATTATTTTGAGATTTGACCACATTATACTTGTTCCTACCTTAAGCTGGCTGTTTGTAACACAGTCATAGTTTACTGTATTTATATTTTTTATTTGTTTGCATAATAATTAGTGGTGGGCCGTTATCGGCGTTAACGTGCTGCGTTAACGTGAGACTCATATCGCGCGATAAAAATAATATCGCCGTTAATCTATTCTCAAAGTTGGGTTGGGAGCTGGGTCTAAACTACGCAAGCTATGATGACTTTCACTTTGATATTTTAGCGCGGATGACGTATACCTAGTCGAATTGCACTGTAGGAGGCGGGAACGAGTCTTCAACTTCTGTGAAACTACCACATCAAATGAGACGCGCAGACATGGATGCAGTTATGAAGCCGCTTCAGGGAAGGTGCGTGCGTTGCTAGACCCTTTTTACTGGGGCACGTGCCCCAGTGAAAATCTGCTGTGCCCCAGTAAAATCTCAAGTTTGAGTTATAATTTACTTTGATAATCCCGAAATAAAGACATTAAACTATATGCAACAACTGAATTGACGCTTCTAAAAGCAACGCAGTTTAAGACTATGCACGCAGATAAGCTATCCATACCCGAGCGCCTGTGTATTTTACGGCAACGCGCACGTCGTACAGCATTTTGCGCAGAAGTACTTGGTTACACAAGTTTGTATAGTTAATTGTGTTGTAAATGCACTTGTCAAGGAGTTTGTAATGCATTTTGGAAACAGGAGATGAGCGCCTGGTCTAATGCGCCACCTGGCTTGAGAAACCCGTTCTCAAAGACTTACTTTTTAGTCATTATTTGGGTAGAACACATATTCTGAATGCCTTCAAATGAGCCATTTTAATCTAGATTAATCTAGATTAATTTCAAGATTTAATCTAGATTAATCTAGATTAAAAAAATTAATCTATGCCCACCACTAATAATAATCTTATATAGCTTATCCAACAGCCCAATAATACCTACAGTATGGCATCAAACAAATTCATGCAAATAATATATCAGCTCTACAGCAGATTTCAAGTGATCGGGGTTTAGGACATTACAATTCAAGCCACGGCACTCTTGTGCAACAAAAGCATATGACGCACATCCGAGTCAACGAGAGCTAACGAGGGAAGGGTATAAAAAAGCAAGGCTGAATGTAGCCTTGATAATCATGAAGACCTTGATTAGCTGATTTAGGTGTGTTTAATTAGGGTTGGAGCTAAACACTACAAGACAGTGGCCCTCCAGGAGCAGGATTGGACACCCCTCATCTACTGTTTGAGCAACAGAAATGCTAAATTTATTTAGTGCAGTGGTTCTCAAGTCGCAGGTTGAGAGCCAAAAATAGGTTGGAGATTCTGTGCTGACTGGGTCGTGGACAGCAGGAAAAAATGAAAATGGCAAAATGCAAGTTAACATATAATCACACATGCTAGGACTAAGATTTTAGTGCTGGGTTGGGTCACCACTCAATGTCAAATGCAAAATCTGAGTCCTGAAGCAAAACAATTTTACCCTTTTTCCAACAAGACAGTTTGAGTGCTGGTTCAGAGCCAGAGTCTTGCATCAGGGGCTGGGGGCAGGTTTACTGTGACCACCATTTTTTAAATAGCAGCAGAAAAAAAACATGTTGGATTTGCCGTGTTTGGATGCAGATGTAGGTTCGCAAAGCCATGAACATCAATAGCAACGCAATGTCCGTCATAGAGGGTTTACACTTATGTCACGATTTGGTCACTTACCCAGACGCCTGGTCATATTGGCGATACTCGGATGTAAGCAACAGCATGGATTGCACGGTTAATGTACTACTAAATACGTTGTTCTGCTAATTTATGCTGTCTAAAACATGAAAAAACTGTGTGGAAGCTGTAAAATCATATAGAGAAGTACTTATTAAGCAGGAAGGGGTGCAATATTTTGACAAACTAAAGTTAATAGGTGGTAAAGATACGTACTAGCAGTGTTAATTAAGATATCAGCCTAATATTTCACCTACTTGACTGGAAATGATAAGAACAAACATGAATGTTGTTAAGATTCTTGCCCTGGAAATCCTGGTTCAGTTTGACCAACCACAATGCCTTTTGTTCTTCAGTTTTTTGCAATCGTTTACTTCATGTGTTATAACTTTTGGCAGTCTATAGTACTCCAAATGTTTTTCCCAGTCCGTCCAAAACATGACAATAATTGACCATTTTCAGGAGCAAATATCAGAGTTTTGTTAGTTTCAGTGGCCCTGTTTACGTTTAGTGCCGCCAATATGGCCGATTGATGGCATGTTGTGAATACACTCTTTTGTTGATATTAGGCTTGTTCGGGATGCGTTGCTGCTGCGTGGACTGGTGTGTTTGTGATTGGCGCTGCCACACTAGCGTTGCTAGGAAAGATGAAACATATTCAGTGATGTAAGACCTGGCTCTGTGGTGGCTCTCTAGCCTGTGGAAAAGCAAACCGGTTCTTTGAAGGCTCGCCAGTCGAACCAACTCCAATCCGGCAATACCCAGTTCATGCTGGTGGAAAAGGGGTATTTGGGAATCTGCTGTTTTAGGGTATATAGACCAAAACACATGACACATGTTGATTGACACTGGCGTTTTAGCATTGACCCACCCTGAGTGAGTTGTAAACAGTCCCCCATTGTTTCGATGCCGGAGCAGTATGGAAGTAAAATACTGACAAATGTTTTTGAAGCAAAACAGGGTGCTGTATAGCACTAACTGAAATAAAATGCATCGTATTAACAGTGCTTGCATTTTAAGGTTGTGCAATTCAACATTGGTGGATATTTAAGCTGTGAATTTTTCAAGTGGAAACATAAAATTTAATTTGTAAAATTTTCAATGTTAATAATACAGATTATTTTAAAATACGACTTTTATAATTGCATTGTTTACAATTTCAATATTAAATATTCATACTATTTTAAAATACAAATTTAACAATTGCACTGTTCAAAATTTCAATACTAAATAATTTCAATACAACCTTTGATACTTCACAGGACATTTTGGTGGGTATTATTTCGCTTCCAATAATAGACCTTTCTCACAACTTCCGTATTTTGCGCCGGAAATACGTAATTGCTGTGTAAACCTATTTCCGCCCCGGTATGCCGGTAACCAGTTAAACAACGTGAAAAACGCTTAACGTGGCTTAATGTATGTAAAAAAAGACCAGGAAACCCCAAGTTTCTGTCAAACCTTACGTGGAACAAACATTAACTACTATCAAAAGAACGAGCCCTTATTCCACAGATAAAGTGAATAATATCACGTTAAGCGTTTTCTCCCCCATAGAAGCCCATTATAAGGAAACAGCTTAACGTGGTTTACGTACCTCAGCAGCGACCAGGGAAAACCAAACTTATGTTAAATTTCCCTTATAATAAATACTTGCTGCTGTCAAAAGAACGAGCTCTTATTCAGCATATAAAGTGATCGCCCCCCATAGAAGTCCATTATAACAAACCATGTTAAGCTTTTTCCTTAATGGAGTTCTATAGGGAGAAAAGCGTGATATTATTCACTTTATATGCTCAATAAGAGCTCATTCTTTTGACAGCAGAAAGTGTTTATTATAAGTAAAATTTTAAGCCACGTTAAGCTTTTTTTTTGTATAATGGACTTCTATGGGGGGCGATCACTTTATATGCTGAATGAGAGCTCGTTCTTTTGAGAACAGAAAGTGTTTATTATAAGTGAAATTTAACAGAAGTTTGGTCTTCCCTGGTCGCTGTTAAGGTAAGTTAAACCAAGCTGTTTCCTTATAATGGGCTTCTATGGGGGAGAAAACGCTTAACGTGATATTATGCACTTTATCTGTGGAATAAGGGCTCGTTCTTTTGATAATAGTTAGTGTTTGTTCCAAGTAAGGTATGACAGAAATTTGGGGTTTCCTGGTCGTTTTTTTTACGTACGTTAAGCCACGTTAAGCGTGTATAAACGCGGATAAACTCTTAGTGGAAAAATGTATATCCTTTATCCAATTTGTTCCTCTTTGTGACGGAGTTTTCCTACACGACTCTTATGAGGTCGGCAAAAGTTATCTTTGGCAAACCAGCGAGGGAAGTTGTGTAGACTCTCTCCATTTTAATTTTAAATTACCCGGCTTTCTGCTGTGTTGACATTACACAGGAAGTCTGCATACCCTGCGATTGCGTATTTCCGGTTTCTGTGAAAAAGGTCTATTCACCGATTCAAATTCGCCAAGCAATTCGATGCTACACATCCGGGTATGGCAGGAAGAGCAATTGAGCATCGATACAAAATCGACGTCTGTTGCTTTCCGTTTCACCAGCAGATGGTGAAACGGAAAGCAACAGACGTCGATTTTATATCGATGCTCAATTGCTCTTCCTGCCATACCCGGATGTGTAGCATCGAATTGCTTGGCGAATTTGAATCGGTGAATTTTTGGAAGCGAAATAATACGCACCGAAATGTCCTATGAAGTATCAAAGGTTGTATGGAAATGATTTAGTATTGAAATTTTGAACAGTGCAATTGTTAAATTTGTATTTTAAAACAGTATGAATATTTAATATTGAAATTGTAAACAATGCAATTGTGAAAGTCATATTTTAAAATAATCTGTATTATTAACATTGAAAATTTTACAAATGAAATTTTATGTTTCCACTTGAAAAATTCACAGCCTAAATATCCACCAATGTTGAATTGCACAACCTGAAAATGCAAGCACTGTTAATACGATGCATTTTATTTCAGTTAGTGCTATACAGCACCCTGTTTTGCTTCAAAAACATTTGTCAGTATTTTACTTCCATAGGGTAAGTGACCAAATTGTGACATTAGTGTAAACGCCTATATTGGTGCAAATTTGTGATCCAGCTTCACCTACAGAAGAAGTGAGTATTTTTAATGAATCTTTGCAAACCGCCTTTCTTAAAAATGTGCTTGTTAGCAAGTTCCGTGGCTAAATGTGGCTAAAGTTCACAGTTTCTCAGAGAACTGGTTACCCCACAGAAGAGAGGGGCAGGGTGAACAGAGCTCATCAGCATTTAAAGGTACATGCACCAAAATGGCTCGTTGTGAACAAAGCTGTTTTTGACTAGGTAAAAAGGGTGTTGTTTTACACTACCACTGACAAATTTTAATCAAAGTATATTATAGACATTTCATTAAGACCCTAAAGAATTATATCAACTTGTGGAAAGGGCATCCAATAACCCCCTTAATACCACTTGTGTCTGTCTAGCAAAGAAATGGTTTAAAGACTATTCAATAGGTCCCATCTGAACTTCCTGTTTGAATACAAAACACAGGAGAGATTCAAGGGCTCTTGAGACCTCAGCATGTCTTGCCAGGTCAAATCAGGTCATTGCTGTGAACTAATTGTGTAAAAAAGCATAAAGTGGAAACAGTTAGTTAAGTCTACTTCTGTTTATGCCATTATTAGGATTTTGCTCTGCAGCTTGCTGCATCGCACCCACAAAGTGCTAATGCTGTTTGTGGTATGATTATACGATTTTCGTTCTTTTTAGACTCTTTTATTGTCTGCCTGCTTCAAAAAGCAGCTTGTTCAGAGGATCCATGCAGTGACTATTATTTCAAAAAGCCACTTTGGAACTGCCATTGATGTAACGCACAGCTCTGTAATATGTAGTGATAATTCTATCACAAGAACCTAGCCTGGTGCCATATACCACACAACTGCTCATCTAATAAGTCACACCATTGCCAGCTCTGCGTTGGTGTTCCATGGGAAGATTAGAGCGTTAACAAAACGTCTAGGACAGATCCACAACGGATCACACACACGCACGCTCACTCTCCCACATCGTGCCTTGATCTGGTTGTACTGTGCCGAAATAAATCCCTTACACACACACGTAGGGTCGGTTTCCGGCGCTCTCCGTCTTCCTCCTCTGCCCTCTCGCTCAAAGGAATATCGAGGCACCTCTTCAGTGTGTTTGTGCAGCTTAACAACCCCTGTGCCTCGTGCTCCACATCACCCTTTCCCTCCACCCCCATCAAATCTGCATTTGATTATCCCCCCCTCAGTAATCTCGCTCGTCTCTACCTGCCGCGCCACCGCCTCTCGCTTATTGTTTAGTATAATGGTGTGGGGACTTACAAGGATTTACACCTGATTATATCCCGCAGGGCGAATCCCCCATAGACTGACCTTGCAGTTCACTATTGCGATTGGCTAAACAGACTCAGCCCATTCGGCCAAATTCCTCATCTCTCTCTCTCCGTTTTGTGTCTCCGGCTCTCGCTCACTCGCTCTCCATTGGCTGTTGTTTATCCACCCTGCCTGTTTACCTCCATGAGTCATCCATTTGTCACATTGCAGCTCCCGGTTGCTTTTGACGAACGCTGCCTTTTGCATAAAAGCCCGGCATTAATCGCCATGTTCTGACAGGATGAGGGAGAGGCAGAGACAGGTTTCACAAAGGTACACTCAAATTTCTGGGACAATCCCAGAAACCATGCCGGCATCCCTCCGTCCCTGCTCCTGTTTCCCGCCGCAGTCGGCCTGATGAAGAGCAGAATTGAATTTCATTAGTTACATTGTCCCTGTTTTTGAGCGTTGTGCCGCTTCTCTTTTCCTCCCCCCTCCTTCTCACTTCTTATCCCTCTCTGCCTGCCAGTCTTCGGCTTTCTCTCCCCCTCCCTCGCTCCCTCCGTCTCCTCCATCTCTCCATCTCAATGCGCCACAGCTCCTCCCTCCACCTTGCACAGCGTCGACTCCTCCCTCTCCATCTTTCTTCCCTCACTCGCGCTCCCGCTCTCGCTCTGCTGGGTATGGCATGTATGTGAGCGGGTGCACTCCTGTTTACATGCATGCCTGCTTCTGGGACAGACTCTCATGCATTCTGTGGACTGTAGCTGCTCATGCTCCACACTCTGAGAATTTTCTGGACCCCTTGCTTGTTTTGAGGAATTGTGTGTCGTTTTTGTTTTTCCTCTCACTCATGAAATTCTTCAAAGGCCTCCTGTGTGCCACCCTGTTACTCTGGAGCGATTCGGATCTAAGCTGCACTCCGGCAGGATGGAATTGCCAAATTTAGACTTCACCGCATGACGTTTCTGGTAAGAGCAGTTTGCATTCAGTGCCAGATAAGCCTTTCGAGAACTCTGTTGAGGTCTGAAGGGGGAGACGAGGCTGGGATTTTCAAGGGGGAAATGTGTCCGAGAGGGATAGGGCACGGGCTCAGGAGGGAAAGATGCTGAATAATGCTTTTGAACCGGACACGGGACCTAATACTGTGGACTGTCATTGCACAGGGAGGGGGTCATTTGCTACAAATGAATGTCTGGCTATGTGAGCATTCATGCATATTTTTATCTGCACTATGTTTCCAAAAAAAGAAAAAAAAAAGAAAATAAATCTCACCCCCCCCCCCTCCCTCCGCTTCCTCTTTTTCTGAGTATTTCTCTATGGCCAGGTTATGATACATGTTGTCTATGGTGCAGGTTTAAATAGATGCGAGACTTCTGAGTGTATTTTTGGTGCTGTTGTCACCGTTTATTGCTCAAGGCTTTTTATTTAGCAGGATGCATTACAAAAGAAAATAATGTATTGCTTTTGACGCGTTTGAGTCTTTAATTCACAGTCCTCATTATAGAGCCTCTTTTCTCCCTCTCTCTCTCTCTCTCTCTCTCTCTCTCTCTCTCTCTCTCTCTCTCTCCCTCGCTCTCTTTCACACACACTCACTCATTTTCTCTCTTTCTTGCTCTCTTTTTCCTCTCTCCCTGTTTTACTGCTTGGAAGCAACTTCCTCCGCAGCTAATGTGGCGTTTAAAGGAATAACAACATTACACTTCATTTCTTAATCTTGGCAGGCTGTCAAAAATACATTAAGAGGAGTCTTACTGGATACATCAAAGATTCATGCTATCTCAGTGTTCTCATTGGTACATCCTTTACAGCTGTCAGATCCATAGTTTCTTATGTAAAGGTGCATTGTCAGTACACATCTATAAAAACCAAGATTCATTTCTTTTATTATTCGCCATCATACATCTACAGGCCAATGATATTCACATGAGGTGTGAGCTAATTCTCAGATTCAAATCCAAGACACCATGTGCTCTGCAAAACCTCCTTCTGCTGTTTTTTCCTCCCCTGAACACAGGGTTATCCATCAAAACACAATGCATCTGCAATATGCATATAGGCTTGTGTTGGGTAGGAAGACAGGAACATGAAACAACTGCATGGCAACAGTATCCTGGCCACATTCTGAAGACGATGTAGCTGCCAGCGGAGAAATCCAGGCCAAAACACAAGAGCCGTGGATGAAAACCTAGCACTGAATAGTGATATGAATAAAACAGCCTATAGATTGAGATATGTTTCAGTATGCTGGCCATTGTGTTAAAAGGCAATCTCCCCATTGAGCAGATTCTCAGCTGGTGGTAATAGCCATTATGATAATGCTGCAGTCTGATAACAAACAGCAGATGAAACAAGATAAGGCAGTGCTACAGGAGAACTGCATCACCTCACGCTCTTGTGCTGTGTGTTCACACATAGATTAGAGCCTGTGCCTGTCAGACCTTGTGTTTTCACGGCTTTTGAGAACGATGCAGCCTGAGCAGAAAAAAGGGGCCAAATCCCAAAAATCATTGAAATTCAGATCCTTTCCGATTGCGAAACCCGCCACATCCCTCTCTGCTTCCCTATTCATTCTCTTCTATTCGCTTTTTTAAGCAGTCAGTGAGGGCCTGCTTACGGCCGTGGTGGCATAGATAGACAGACCGGGCGTGCATTTGTCCTCATTGTGGAGGGATGCAAGAATCGGACGCCATCAGCGCAGCGGCTCGTTTCTGTCACACAAAATGAGGGACTATTGAAATAGGCTGTACATAGCAGGAAAGCCAGCGAGGGGCTGCTGTGAGAGGCGACCAAGTGGCATATCAGACAGCGCACACTCACTCCAGCCTCCCACAAATGTATTCAGAAGGTCACAGAGTCGCTTCACTGCAGCAGACTCTCCCATTAAAATTTAATCATAACAGCTTTATGTAAAAAGTCAAAAATACAAGAAAGGGCCTATGCCTTACTTTCTTGCCACCCCGTTTCTAAGGATTACGTGACGTGTGAATGAAAATGATGTTTACGCATTGTTTGAAGCTTCGAAGAGAACTCGGCGTCGTATCTCCACCGATCTTCTGGGTGGCTGCTGATGGCTAAATTTGCACCTCGTGAAAGACGAGAGGAAGATATCATTGATTGTATCAGTCAGAGTAATCAAATTATTAGCCTCGGATGGAGTGCTGGTCAGAGGAACAATGCTAGCATAATTCAGGAAGCTCGAGAGTGATTATCCCGTGGCTAATTTCGTGAGATAAGCCCCTTCCTAATAGAACCATTGATAAAGAACTCCAAGGAGCTCGGCTTGAGCTAGATTGCTTTTGGGATTACGGTCGTCCTATATTCTCTCCACATTTTCTCTCTTCTTTTGTTTCAATTAAACCCAAAACAAAGAGCCCTGTGTTTAAAAGAGGAAGAGTGGTTGGAGTAATTACCAGCTTTGCCTGCTGGTAGCGGTGAATTTAAAGTGAATCTCAAGAGCATTAATGAGGAATGAAAAACACTTTATGGAATTATTAGTAACCGTTGCCGGAAAGTTGAGGGGAGGATTGACATGGGACCGGGCCCAATTAGACTTCACGCCATGACAAGGAACCTGACAGCAGCCATAGCTTTGCAAATTTAGCCTGACCATGGGCTGAAATAACCTATAATGCTTCAGCAGGCTGATGGGTGGGCACACGCTTGATGCCGCTTACAAGGCAGGGATGTGTTTTATTGTCAAGAGTAAGAGAAGCACAGTGCATCTGTTTCATTTCCAGCCCTTGAAGGATGCTTATTTAAACTGCAACCATCACATATTGCTCCATCGGCAGTTAGTCAGAAGACCAATATTCGGGTGACAGGTCGTAACTAATTTCAATCTCAACCATGCTTGGAGTTGAAACATTTGTGTCGGTTACTCAATTTATGATAGCGTGAAACTTCCAGTCCACCAGTCGCCACAAGAACGGTGTTGCTCTCGGTCTAAACCATCTTTTTGATGCCGGTTTTTCGTTTTCTCTTCAGATTTAAATGCTTTTAGAGCACAAGAGTGGCACGCTGTGAAAGGAACTCATGGGGAATATGTATTCAGATAAAAAAAGAAAAAGACACACTATAGTCTTGTTTCGGCATGCTACTCTCAATTCCATATAGTGTCCATATAATATTCCTCTTCATGCAAAAGCCTCACTTTGACAGTTTAGTCATAGCTTTTGTTTGAACAGTATAAATTTCAGCGCAGTGTTTGACATTTTCGCTTCGGTAAGTCTAGAGTTTCCTATGTTTCGACATCAAGGTTCATGTTAGTTTTTCCTTTAGTGGAATGTAGCTTTCCAAACCTTGGGCTTTGATCTAAATCTTACTGTCATCAAAAAACAAGATCAAAAGAGAGGAGTCAAATGGAAGCAAACAGTTGGAAGATACGTCTCTGCTTTGAATGCTGCATCCGTAGGCTTAAAACCCAAGCTGATTTGGTATACAAAGTTGTTTGTGTGGGGTAGGAAGAAGACAAATGTATGGGGCAAGCAGGGCTGATTATTGATTTGGCTCAGGTCCTCACTGATTAACTGCTGTTGTAAATACCGATAAAGACACCTGCTTATGTTGTGATGAATGGTAGCAACTTGATTTGCCACCCTCAACTCGGTAGCCTTAATGCTATTTTCAATGACCTAGCATCCGGAAATATTTATCTCATATTTATCTCATTTTCACTTATGTTGAACTTATAGTTCAAAGTAAATAAAAAAGAGAGTAAAAACAGACCACACTATGATCCAATGAATGTGACTCAAGCTGTCACAACAATATCCATAAAACATTTCTTTACATAAAAGTTTTAAATGATCTGGGTATAAATGAACTGAACATTACAGACACAGAGCGAATGGGTCACCCATGCCATTTCACATCCAGACTGCATGAGAGCTGACAACCAATTACCAGCAATTTAGCAGATAACTATTTATGTATTGGGAATATTTAGATAGCTGTTAACCACTGATTCGCTTCATACTGTGAAATGTGTGCAGTGTGATCAGGGATGCCAGAGAGGGAGAAAAAGAGAGAGCGACAGGCAGAAGGAGCGGGATGATGAATAAATAGATTGGAAGAAGGAACAAAATGAACTCCCTCAGGCCAGTATAGCCAATTAGTTGCTGTACTCTATATTCGCTTTACTTTCAACTCACAGTAGCTTTCTATTAGACTGTTGTGCCTATTATAAAACATTATGCTTAGTGGTATCATTTGCTGCACAAATGAATCATTATTTAATCCTTCTCTGAAAGAATGTAATAAAAATCAAAGTAAAATTAAACATTTT
The DNA here is from genome assembly GCF_049309525.1 of Garra rufa. NCBI lineage: Eukaryota > Metazoa > Chordata > Actinopteri > Cypriniformes > Cyprinidae > Garra > Garra rufa. Next base: position 31,344,245 of record NC_133363.1, read on the forward strand.
ATAATTGTCATTCCAAATAGTTTTCACTTGTGGGCAAGATCAGGCCATCCTCAAAACAAAACTCATTTTCATTATTTCTATATTGTTTTTATTCCTGTGTTTGCTTTTATGCATTTAGAAATATTAGTGGTTGGTCTTTTTATGACTTATGAATCATAAATTTTAATTTAACCAAAGTTAAAGTTTCTAAAGCCCACACTCTTAAAAATTAAGGTGCTTCAAAAGGTTCTTCAAGCAATGCCACAGAGGAACCATTTTTAGTTCCACAAAGGACCATTCAGTCAAAGGTTCTTTAAAGAACCATCTCTTTCTTACCTTTTTATAATCTAAAGAACCTTATTTGCCACAAAGAACCTTTTGTGAAACAGATGTTAAAGGTTCTTTAAGGAACCATTTAGACAAAAAGGTTCTTCTATGGCATTGTGAAGCATCTTTATTTTTAAGAGTGTAGAAAAGTTTCACAGCATTTAATCTGTTTTCATTTAAAAAATACCCAATGACGTATCGCCCCACCATTAACAAATTATTCTTTCTTTGATATAATAATGTTAATGGAAATCACAAAAACCCTGCTGTTTACTATAAATGGTTTTTCTCCCCCAAAGTATAACCCTCTGGAGATCAAAACGAGTTAATAATTACTCTGTAAACCATGTTGTTTCATGATTGTTTTATCTAAACAGGAAGTAAAAACCCTGACTGTAGCACTCATTTGCCACAACAGGAGTTTGCTTAATGTGCATAGAGAGAAAACAGTAAACCCAGTGCACGAATGTAGGATAGAGAAACATTCTAACCTCTAGTTAAACTCTGTATTGATTTGGAAATATTGTTTTAATATGGGCAAAATTACAGTTTAATATATCTTTTGTCATCCGAAATCTTTATTTGAGTCTATAAAACCCAAATAAACAGGAATGCGCAAGTGGGTCGCTCCCATGCTTTGCTTATTTGTCTTGTTTGGTCAAGCCGAGGCTCACTGGCAAGGTCAGGAGTACGATGGTGAACAGGGAGAGAAAATAAGGAGACTGCGTAGATGGTCCGACGTGATATTTTTTCTCAAGGTTATCGCCAGGATGAAACAGAGGGCATAGAGTGGGAGAGAGAGCAGGAAGATGGACCTTTGGGTTGAATTACATTTGTACATGAGTGGGAGAGACAGAATATCATCCAGTGAGCACTCAAACATATGAGCGGTGTAACATGAAAATATAAAATCAATTCAACTGATAGCCGTCCTCTGTGGTTTCAGATGACGATGAATCTTGATACCGCCATGACGGGCGTGTTTGGTTTCGTCTGTGTAATTTGCCTCGAAACAAAACAGCCGTGAAAAAACAATTGTTTTTCTTTGCTGACAGAGGTAAATCCTCATATTTGTTAACCTTAAACATTCATTTCTCTGTGAGGGTCTCTAGCTTAAACAGATAAATAGCCCGGTTTTCCAACGTTGGAGGCAAAATTGATTTTGCCCTCTAGCTTGACAGATAGCCCTGAAAGTAACAAATAGCGAAGAAGAGGACAAATCTTTGAAGCGCAACACTTATTAACTTCATGAGTGTTGGGAAGGTGCAGTAATCTAAAAGAGATCTAGTCCTCCATTAGCAGAGGAAGGAGGCATCAGCCGGCAGACACCTTGCGAAAAAGAAGCCTCGCTAATTCCTCCCACCTGCTGACAACAGATAATTGAAAAGCAAGTCCGCGGACCCTTTGAGTATGAACCGGATATGGACTTGTCAATTAACTTGCTCATATTTCATTGCCTGATTGAACCTGACGGATCAACAGTCGTCTGAATTTCTCCTCTGCGAACCCATGCCATGTCGAGTTTGAGTTACAGTGGATGTTGCAATATAGGGCATTACATTTGAGGGTCCCTCTCTCAGAGGAGCACTATGTTAAAATAAACTTGTGGTTGACACTTTATTTCCTCCCTTCGAGCTAGCGGGCAGGGTTGAATGGCTATGACCTTCCCATGTTACTAAGGGAAAAGAACAGAGGAGAAAATGTAATTTCCACCGCAAAGATCTTAGGAGAGCAACTTGCTTTAGACGGCACGCAGCCTGTCGTGTGACTGAATGTTGGGTAGTAATTATTAAACAAAGAGAATGCTTAGCGCCGTTCTAAAACGGGAATGTTGATGCACACTCAACATATCACGCTTTTAATGTAAACAGCTGCGCATTTAATTCGCTTTTTAGGGGAACAATACATTTCCGACAATAGAGGTGGCATTTTAATAGCTTGAGCAGCTCCCATTGACTACTGTATATTTCTTCAAATCAATCAGGCTAGAGGAGGGCATTTCTGTCTAAGTATATTGCACGCCAGGAACGGTTGGTTACACTAAAGTGCCCTGAGGTAGATATGCCTTTAAAGACACAATTCTCTACATGGAAATTCATGCGGGGGTGTTGACTAATAAGATGAGCTATTGACCATGTGAGTGAGTTCACTATATTGAGAGTTACTCCGTCAATGCAATATTCTGGCAATGCAACAGAGAGGAGCCGTTTTTTCCTTCTTCATACATTATTCATAGTCGTCTGACAGACTTTGATTTGTATGTTTACAGAATGGGGGCTTCCTGAGCGATGATTTAATCTTTTAATTGGATAATAAATCCAGCACTTTGTGTAGTGGCTTTTCAATTGCCATCGGTTGACCACTGAGGCCAAATTAGTTTTAAAGCATTTGCATACCTTAGCATTTGGGCTAAAACAAAGGTTACAGTGATTAGGAACTAAGATGGAAGAGTGTGTGCGTGCAATCCATCATTTAGATCTAGAAGAAAGAGAAAAATCACCTAAAACACTTGTGCTAAATGATAATTTGGCCTTTTGGCTTTTCTTTAATTATCATTTATAGTTTGCCCATTGGCAAGCATTTGCAAGTTGCAGGCCAAGAAATAACAGTGTAAATGTTTACAGTTCGCTTTTTATCAGTGGTAAAACAGGTACATATTTCTCTCCATGAGCAGAGCTATTTTTCTCCCATGGGAGTACTATGTGACACCACAACAGTAAACAGAAAATACAAAATTTTCATGTTGGAAGCAATGGCCATGTTTAATTAGGGAAACTGTGATCACACCATGCAGACCTACAGTAATTTTAAAGAGGTTTCCATCTGCTTTTGTTTGCTTGCTTAAAACTACCAAGCAAATTTGTCAATAATTTTAATGAGCCAACACCTTTGACCCGTTCTCTCTTCAAGACAAATCCCCCCAATTATAGTTAAAGGTCAAAGGTGGCTGTTTGGCAGATTTTCGGGAGACGTGCGTATTGAACAGAAATTTGCATCGCAGGAGATGTCACGCGTAATAACAGTTTAAACAACCCTGTTATGCCTCCGGAGGCTTGATGCCTGCTCAGCCGGGGAAGATCGTGATAGATTCAGCGTGATTAAAACATCGCATTCTTGGCAGCTCTGTTTACGTCATGACCTTCACCCTCACACCTCCTCATGCCACACGAGTCGTTTAATCGATGTAGTAATTCTCTCACAGTACCCTGATCGCTCTGCTCCCCGACTGTATGCAGATCACACTCGATAGATGAACGAGGGATAAGCACCTTTGACAATAACAGCCCTTTTGATCCAGCTGAGGAGCACTAACATGAAATTGTTATCGCTGAAACTACTCACCTAATTTCACACCGGAACTCGAAAGAATATTTTCTTTTGTTACCCATTTCTGACACACCTGAAGACACTCGAAGATGGAATCTGCAAATCTATGCATTAAACAGATGGCTGCATGCAGGACTTTTCTTTCACTCCCTTTTTGCAGTTTCATTCCATCAAAATATTCTGGGCTAAGCTGCCTCACAATTCTTTGAGTTCTGTACTTTTCTCTAAGAGAACACTCTTTCTGCATCTTGTAGGTTGTACATTTGGGGAAATTATATTTTAAATAAAAAAATAGTCAAAAATAATACTAAATACAAATTGGCTTTTCTATTTGTGCATGTAAAATATGCAATTACTCTTAAACCTACATTAAAAATCATAATGCATCCACTGAGTTTGCATAAATGTATTTGAATTCACTGATGCGAAACGGATTTAATTCTGGGTCACATTCACTTGCTTTACAAATGGGAGCTACTTAAAGTTTACCTAATCAATTATTAAAGCTGGCCTGTCTACATAACATGATTTGTATTTGACTAGTCCAATTAGCAACCTCGTGTCTCATGGAATGTAACTCGTGTGTCGTTTTGGCAAGTTCTATGTGTGTCTTGAGTTCCTTCATGTCAATTTTTCACCAGTCTCTTCACAAGCCCTAAACTAAGATCTCCATCATTCTGAATCACACAACTGAAAGTGGCTATTAGCTTGAAATTGAGCTTGCTCGATCAATTTGGGAAGTTAAGTTTGAAGGCTCAGAGTTTGCAGAGTAAAATAGTCAAAGTTGATTTGGATTATACCCATTAAAAGCAGAATTGTGTTCTACAGCCCACATTTCAGTTCTACTCGAAATGCAGCCAAAAATCACAATCAATTTAAATAAAATAAAATAAAATAACCTAGTTTTTATAATATAACAGTTAACATTTGGTTCCTTGTTCTCAGTTTTTGCAATGGTATACTGTATAGCATCTATTATTCATGTAGTTTAAAGATAGAACTGGTATATAACTATACTAGTTAGAATTATGCCATTCTTTATTTCAAACAGAAGTAATAATATATATTGTTTTGACATGTTTTAATCATTACTATTTTGGTTCAAGCCATTATGAAAAGTATATTTTCTCTATTACAAGATATGTTTTTAAAAGATCCTGCATGCAGATAGGCTATACCTATAACTCGCCTATAGGCTGTACTTATAAGTCGGCTTTACTTCTTCATGGCCAGTGTTGTTAATGGTTGTTTTCTTTTTCTCATACAGTCTTTTACTTTTTAATGTCTCTGTTATATCATTAATCAAAGCTCTGAGTTGCCTTTACACAGCATGTTCCAGTGCAGTAGTCTGTTACATTTTTTCAAGCGTCAGCATTTTCTCCAAGACCATCTCTTGCTATTTTAAGAACAGGAGCAATATGATTGTCTCTCAGTTCTTTTGCCTTTTTTTCTGCCTTGGAATGAAAACCAATCTCTCTATCCTTTTTCTCAGCAGGTTACCATCAAAATGGTGGCCAGAGAGGCAAGTGGGCACAGCTACCTGGTGGCGTGCTGGCAGCCCATTCTCATCCTGATGCTGGGTACCGTGCTGTCCGGCTCTGCCACTGGCTGCCCCTCTCGCTGCGAGTGCAGTGCCCAAGAGCGCTCGGTCGTGTGCCATCGGAGGAAGCTGATCGCCCTCCCCGAGGGAATTCCTACTGACACACGGCTGTTAGATCTCAGCAAGAACCGCTTGAAAGCCATCAACCCGGAGGAATTTCTCAACTACCAACACCTGGAGGAGCTGCAGCTTAATGAGAACATCATTTCCGTCATTGAACCAGGGGCCTTCGGCAACCTCCTTGGCTTGAGAATACTGGGACTACGCAACAACAAGCTGAAGTTGATTCAGCTGGGTGTTTTCACTGGCCTCAGTAACCTCACTCGTTTAGATATTAGTGAGAACAAAATTGTCATTTTGTTGGACTACATGTTTCAAGATCTCTACAACCTGAAAGAACTGGAGGTGGGGGACAACGACCTGGTGTTCATCTCCCACAGAGCTTTTCATGGCCTCAGCAGCCTAGAGCAGCTCACTATGGAAAGGTGCAACCTGACCTCTGTGCCAACAGAGGCCTTCAGTCATCTGCACAACCTGCTGACCCTCAGGCTGCGGCATCTCAATATCAACATCATTCGGGATTTTTCCTTCAGGCGACTCTATCGACTCAAAGTCTTAGAGATAGCGAACTGGCCTCTTTTAGAAACCTTGACCACAAAGGCCCTCCATGGACTTAACATCACAACCTTGAGCATCACAAACTGCAATCTCACTGCCGTCCCTTACGAGGCCATTCAGCACCTGGTGTACCTTCGCTTTTTCAACCTGTCCTTCAATCCGATTGAGGTTGTGGAGGGCAACAAAATGCACAATTTGCTGAGGCTCCAGGCATTTCACTTGGTCGGAGGCCGGCTAGTCAGCATCGAGCCTTATTCCTTCAGAGGACTCAACTACCTTCGGGTTCTCAATGTATCCAGCAATAGTCTAAGCACTTTGGAAGAGTCTGCCTTCCACTCGGTCGGAAACCTGGAGACACTGGCTCTTCACGACAACCCCCTGGCATGCGACTGTCGTCTCCTATGGGTCTTTCGTCGCCGGTGGAGGCTTAACTTCAACCGCCAGCAGCCATCTTGTGAATCACCAGAGTTTTTGCAGGGTAAAGAATTCAAAGACTTCCCGGATGTTCTCCCGCCAAATTATTTCACCTGTCAGAAATCCAAGATCCGGGATCACAAAGCCATTCATAGATTTGTGGATGAGGGGACCACCGTCCAATTCCCTTGCCAAGCAGATGGAGACCCTGCTCCCATGATTATGTGGCAATCTCCAAAAAAGCAATTTATCACCACTAAAAGCATCGGCCGGCTGTCGGTGTCTCCGGACGGCACCCTAGAGGTTAGATACGCCCAAATACAAGACAATGGCACGTACACCTGCATTGCCGTCAACGCAGGAGGTAACGACACGCGTTTGGCTCACCTACACGTTCATAGCTACTCTCCCAATTGGCCCCATCAGCCCAATAAGACATTTGCCTTCATCTCAAACCAGCCCAATGATAGCGGTGCCAATGGAACTGGTGCGACGGATCCCTTTCCCTTTGATATGAAGACTCTCATTATCGCTACCACCATGGGGTTTATCTCTTTCCTGGGAGTGGTGCTGTTCTGTCTGGTGCTCTTGTTCCTCTGGAGCCGAGGGAAAGGCAATGCCAAGCCAAACATCGAGATTGAGTATGTGCCACGGAAAGTAGACGGAGACAGCAGCCCGACCGAGGGGTCTCACAAGATCAGTATGAAAATGATTTAAAAGACCAATCGCCATTGTGTGTGCATTACGTGAATAGGTGTTCTTGACCACAGACTTACCTTGAGGGAGGAATAAGGGAGTAATCTTTGCACCCCTTACGGAATTGTGAAAAGAACAATGTTCCGAAAAAAGCCTTTTACATTTTTTTACAGACTGTACAGATCAGTCACAGAGGGATTGTGTCCTCAAAGGGAAATCAGACAGGTCATTCATGGGTTTCAAAAATCTGTGTACTTGTTCGGGTAAGTGTTGAAAAACATAGTCCTGTTGAAATTCGTGCGAAAGCCAGAATCAGGAGGACCGGTATGAATGCATACCGCCCTCTCGTCTCTTTTTCTGTACATAACTATTTCGATGTACGTTGGGCAATACAGTGGTTGAATGCAGCCGATCAGAGGTTATGGGTTGTTGAGCCTACTGGAGTGCATGTGCTATATCTAGATACATGCAAAGTGTATAGGTCTAATTAAATCACTGTAAATGTCCATTACCAACTCTTTATAAGAGGTCAATTTGTTTAAAATGGTTTATTGATTAGGCTTGACAATCATTAATATCTCAAAGGTCAAGTATTAATCATTAAATATGGTTTGATGGTGCAATTTCAATTTTGACACCTTACATAGTATCATAAAGCCAGATGTAGCTTTGAATTGAAAGCCATTTGCTTGACGGAACATGTGACGAATCTATTGGACCTGTGGTTGTACTCAGACTAAACTACTATTCCATCTGACAAATCTCCTTGGTTTTTTATCCACCTACCAGTGAAAAGTTTACAATTTTATTGATTTAGTCATCAAAATATCATCAATTTGCCATGCTATAATGCATTTTCTACCACTCTCACGAGGCAGGTGTTGCTCTGTAGGTAAATGTGTTCTACAACCCTTGAAACACTTACAGTGCTGATTTTGGGACAATGGATGGCTGTAAAACATATTAAAATGACAAGCTTTTATACTTCAATGTCTTTGCTCATTTCTTTTGCTCTGCTCTGTGAATTAAACCTTGAGAGCTGGTAAGGTACACAGGAAGATAGAGATACACTAATGTACTGCTAAAACCTTCGCTCTCCCTCACACGCCATATCACTATTCAACATTTCCTGAAAAACATCTTTTCTCTATGAATACTCATTTCAGTGTTCGTGACTAAAAAACATCATGACGTTAGTAAGAATGGATTTGAAGTGTTAAATCAACCTAAGATTATAGGTTGTGTTGAGTCCATATATGCCTGACTCTTCTTAATTGAATTAATTCAAAATGCATTAGTTTTGACCAATAATAAGCAATTGCGGAAAATAATCAAAATTCGTTGTCACATTATTCTAACATCATTAATCTCTACAATGTGGGGGGATGATAAATCTGCCATTATGTTTGAAAATTGTCAGACTGCAGTCAAAATCCTAAATGCACTGAAAATAGGACCCTTTCTGAGAATAGATACACTTAAGTACACAATCTGCTTGGACTAGTCTACAACGATAGACTGCATTTATTAGCTCTGTTCAATAGTTTTGAGCTCTATGCAGCTCCCGATACTCAGACACACACATTTGCCTTAAGGTAATCCATAACATGCTGTAACAAATCCTCAAATATTCAGAAATCCTTTAGTTTTTGAATGCACCCGTTTAGACAAAGCTACCAGGGATAAAGCCACCGCACATATCAGGATAGGACCAATCTGACAACCCATCATCTCTCACAGGGGCATAATGGAAAACGTGTCAGCTGGAGTCTAAGCACAGAAACCTCATGTTTAAATGGGAAGTGATGGTTGTGTAAGATTGTCTTCCTGCCCTTTTTCTACTGAGATGACTCACAAACAGTTGGCCAACCCGCACAGCGCTTTAATACTGAGCAAATACAACAGCATGGGAGGGAGTGGTGAACATTAATGAGAGAGGAAGTGGAGCTTCCAGATGCCAGAAAGAAGAAAGGCAGAAAAGAAAGAATAGAGATGATTAATATTTAGTGAGGTAAGTCCATTAAGAACAAAGCCAATATCTGGAATTATAGGCTGTGTTATTCCAAAATGATTTATTCAGGTTAATACAAAGTTGGCTAAAATATTTAGTAACTATCAGCAACTACAATATGAATTTAAAAGTAAAAGATAAGGAGGCATATTTCCTCTGTTGGATTATGTTAAGTACTATTTTGTCTTTTTGCTCTTTATATGTTCAGCCTCCTTGGCCTTGCGTCTTGAGGTTTCAGTACAATTTTTAGTGAAAAAATTGTGTAAAATTAATCTTGAAACAGTTTTCACTCAGGGATTGCTAGTAATTTCACAACTATTACAAAGAAATGGAAAGTAACACACTAAATTAAACATACAAATCTTAAAGTCGAAAGACTAAGATGCTATTTTCTTTTCAAATGTACTTCATTAATCTTTATTTTATTTACAGCTTCAGTATTTTTTACAGTGTATAGTAATTACTGAATTAACAGTCTTAGACACCAGCATACTTTAAAACAAGCGTGCATGTCTGAGTGTAATTTATCATAATGAAGTTTACTGCCACTGTAATTTGTAGATTACCATTACACAAAATGGCCATGCGGTTTGTTAATCCTACAGGCTATATGGGTAATCTAACACTGATTAGCTGTGACGTCTGTGAGGTAAGTGTTTCTGTTGTACAGTGGAAGGGAACGACCCCGTCTTTTATGTCAGATTATGCCTCTTCATTCATCTTGTAGAGTGTATTTACCCTCTGACTTATAAAGAACTTGTTCATCTGTCGGCTCACAGTGAGAGGATGATAGCTACATGCAATTTTGGATCAGGGGAAAAAATTAATTTTAAGTATCATGACATGATTTGTTAAAATGGGGGAGTTAGTAATGACATGGACTGACTATGGATGTATTCTGCAGGACACATACATATAGGACTTACATACAGGACTTATAACGTGTTTTTATTAAGCTGAAATATAGTAGGAATTATGCAGAATTGACACAGAACTATTGACTGTGAATAATGTGCAATGATATTTACTGTAAAGGCCACTATTTGTCAATTTTGTGCTCACCTTCAGCCTCTTCTGTAACAAGGTTAAATTGTTCTCCACAACGTGTTTTGAAAGGGAAATACCATGTAATATTAATTTCTGTTTTTCAATGTGTGATTTTAGTGTGATTAAAACACTGAGTGATACTGGCTATTACCTAAATACATAAATTCTGCAGTTCTGTGATGGGAATGAAATAATATAGAGCTTAGGGGTAAGATAGTAACAATGCATTATTGTTTTAGGAAGCTACAGCCTCGAATTTAGGGATCATTTAAGAACTAGCCATTGAAGAAAAAATATGATGTTAAAGGATTAGTTCACTCCTTTATTATTCACTGATAATTGACTCACCCCTATGTCTTTCTATCTTCAGTCTAAAATAAATTACGGTTTTTGTGAAAAACATTCCAGGAATTTTCTCCATAGTGGACTTCAGTGATGGCCAGTGAGTTGAAGGTCCAAATTCCAGTTTAAATGCAGATTCAAATGGGTTTCTACACGATCCCAGCCGAGGAATAAGCGTCTTGTCATTTATATATATATATATATATATATATATATATATATATATATATATATATATATATATATATATATATACTTTTAACCACAAATGCTCATCTTGCACTACCTTGAATACATGCATAATGTAATCACATTGGAAAATCATGCATGGTTAGTTCTTCGTCTATGTACTTTGGTTCAAAAGGTACACATTTTCTCATTTTCTCCTCCAACTTCAAAATCGTCCCACATCATTGTTTACCATTTTTTGTAAAGGGCGTTTGACTTTCTCTGCAAGTTCCCTTTGTAAACACTAGGT
>NC_133363.1:31355583-31467200 GCF_049309525.1 Garra rufa
AAGAAAATTATGTTTTTTTAGGAAAACATTTCAGGATTTCTCTCCATATAATGGACTTCTATGGTGCCCCCGAGTTTGAACTTCCAAAATGCAGTTTAAATGCATCTGCAAATGGCTCTAAACGATCACAGCCGAGGAAAGAAGGGTCTTATCTAGCAAAACGATTGGTTATTTTCAAAAAAAAAAAATTACAATTTATATACTTTTTAACTTCAAATGCTTGTCTTGTCTCTGTGTGTACTCTGTGTAGAGATTAAAAAGTATATAAATTGTAAAAAAAAAAAAAAAAATTGAAGTAAACTATCATTTCACTAGATAAAAAACTTCTTCCTTGGCCGGGATTGTTTTGAGCCTTTTGAAGCTGCATTTAAACTTTATTTTGGATGTTCAAACTCAGAGCACCATAGAAGTCCATTATATGGAGAGAAATCCTGAAATGTTTTCCTCAAAAAACATAATTTCTTTACGACTGAAGAAAGAAAAACATGAACATCTTGGATGACAAGGGGGTGAGTACATTATTTGTAAATTTTTGATCGGAAAGTGAACTATTCCTTTAAGCAGTCCAATACGGTATTGACAACCGTGTTCTGCTGTTGTGTGAACGTGGCCATAGATACTGAATATTTTCGCGTAAAACCATGATTTAAACGTACAATGTTTTCACATGCAAACGCTCTCTCAATAATGCATTTAAACAAATGTAATATTAGAGTGCTTCATCTGTATCTGATTTCCAATGACCAGAAATCTGTAAGAAATGCATCGGTCCGTATATCAAATAACTGACAAAAGGTACTTTTATTTTCATCCTTCACAAACAAAATTTGGACTGCAAAAAGCAGCAATAATACCTTTTAGTGCTGAGAACCATGTATTAAGCTTGGCATGTGGTAATAAAAAAGTTTGCACATTAGTGTTCCAATAAGCCACTTTATTTTTTTAATATATGTTATGAACAGAACTTCAATGATATTTAAAAACATACTAAAATACTTTAGCCGTAAATTTACTCAGGGAGCGAAGATGGAGCAGTGTTTCTGATATCAGTAAGCGAGGAGTGGAGAAGAAGCGGGAAATGGTAAACCCGGAGAGGAGTGATTATTGAATGCTTGGAGCGCGGAGGGGATATTGTTGCTGGTTGCACTCCATTCACATAATCTGGTCGGTACTTCTGCCTATGTCATGCGTGACCTTTCAAACAAGATGCGTGGATGAAAAGCTAGTGCAAGATAAGCATTTGTGGTTAAAAAGTATATACATTTTAGTTTTTTTAAGAAAATGACTGTTCGTTTCGATAGATAAGACCCTTATTTCCCGGGTGGGATTGTGTAAAGCCCTTTAAAGCTGCATTGAAACTGCAGTTTGGACCTTCAACCCGTTGATCCCCATTGAAGTCCACTACATGGAGAAAAATTTTGGAATGTTTTCCTCAAAAACCTTAATTTCTTTTCGATTGAAGAAAGAAAGACATGAACATCTTGGATGACGTGGGGGTCAATTACCAAGATTTTTTAATTCTTTATAAATTTTCATTTCATTCATTTTCAAATAGAAAAAGGCATGCCATTTCACTCATGAGCAACATCAGGATTTCCTTTCCATGTCCTTGTTCCAGCTATCAGCAATATGCATTTATCAAATACGGAGGTGTTGGTCAAGGTCATTTTGAATTATTTTAAGGCATTTCTTATTTTCCAATCTGTTTAACTGTTGGCATGCAGTCACTGAGCGACAGCGTATAGCACTATAAAACATTGTAGGCTACCATTAAGTGTTTATTAGCTCTCAAGAAATCATAATAAACTGCTGAAGGGATGCGGAAGAATTACAGCTAACTATTATACAGACATAATATCAGGTAGAGCTCAGCCAAAACATATAGATTAAGGAACGACAGTGGTTTTCTGTCGCTATTCAGTCCTTTGAGCAGCTAACAGAATAAATCAACCTTGGAAGACTAGATGTATGGGGAGTGAATTATTCTGGCATTGTGGTCTTGCTCTTCATGCATAAAGCAGCAAGGAGAATGGCTCACTCACAGAATAGTTTTATTTGTACTGCAGCCGCTCTGCTGGGATCAAGTGGAGTAATTATGTAATGTTCGCAAACATCCAAAAGCCGCCATCTCTTAAATAACATAAGGGCACAATGGTGTTACTTTTCGTGAAGCATTACCTACGAGTCACATAATGGAAGTTGCATTGTTTAGTTTCTTTCAGAACCAAGCCCCCTGTGTAAACTCCCTATACAGCTGTTGCACTCAATAATGATGCATGATCATTTCTTTTCAATTAGCTCCACTGATCAAACCTAGCTCTTAGATTACTAATCAGTTTAGCCATGGTGAAGCAGGAAGAGAGCCCTGCAGCAGAGGAGAGTAATTACAGGCAGATTGGCCACTGCTGAGAGCCAATGACACAAAGCGTCTGTGTGATGGAGGAGGATGGCACTCATCAGGATCTCTCAGGCTCGCCACATGGGCTCACTATTCCCTGTATATTCTCTTTACATAATACTTTATAGTCAGGAACACCTTAAGAGTCAAAAGCTCCTTATTGTATTTAACCCATATAAATATCACTCTGCGTTTTAAAGGGATAGTTCACCCAAAAACCACCATCATGTTGTTCCAAACCCGTAAGACCTCTGTTCATCTTCAGAACACAAATTAAGATATTTTTGATGAAATCTAAGAGCTTTCTGACCCTGCATAGACAACAACGCAACATATTTTTGTTTTTGTTTTCTTTGCGCACAAAAAGTATTCACATAGTTTTATACAGAACCAATGATGTCACATGGGCTGTTTTAACGTCCTTAATGTCCTTACTACCTTTCTGGGCTTTGAACGTGTCAGTTGCATTGCTGTCTATGTAGTGTCAGAAAGCTCTTGGATTTTATCAAAAATATTGTAATTTGTGTTACAAATATGAACAACGGTCTCACGGGTTTGGAATGACATGAGGGTGAGTATTTGGGTGAACTATCACTTTAAGAATATGTTGACACTTTATTTTGATAGTCCACATTAACTTCTACTAACTAGTAACTTTGCAACTACATGTCAACTAGCAGTCATTAGAGTAGTTAGTAGTTTGATGATCCCTCAACAGACATTTTACTGAATATAAGTAACTTTGCAAGTACATAAACTTATTCCACTATTCCTAACTTATGAGTCTTCTAATATTTCAATAAATTAGTTGACATGTAGTTACAGCCTAAAAATGTTGGGTTAAAACAACCCAGTGCTGGATGAAATATGGACAAACCTAGCAAATGGGTTGTTTTGACCCAGGTTAAATGTTTAACCAAACGAGAGGTATAGTAATTCTAAGCAATAACTAAGTTAAATAAAACTACCCAGACATTTAACCCATCAGTTGGGTAAAAAGTCTCTGGGTATGTTCATATTTCACCCAGTGCTGGCTTGTTTTTAACCCAGCATATTAGTACACTCTAAAAAATGCTGGGTTAAAAACAACCCAAATTGGGTTATTTGGCAACCCAGCGCTGGATAAATATTTCACAGAACACAAGCTGGGTTATTTTGAAACACCTTGTTGGGTTAAATGTTTTTACTTAACATTCTGTTTTGTTATATTTAAATCAACTATTGCTTAAAGGTCCTATATTGTCAAAACTGAAATTTCCTGGCTTTTTTCATGATAACTAAGGTCTGGGGGCTATGTAACAACCATACAATTTTCAAAACAGTCAATCCACAGTAAAATGCACACAATGTGTCCCATGATTTTTTCCGGAATTCTTTGATTTGGTTGAATCTGTGCCTGCTTTACACACAACCCGTAAAAATCCCGTAAAGACATGTGACATGTAATGCGACGCGTAAGTTGAACTAAACTGAAACTGCCGAACAATCTGCGCTTCAGCGCTGATTGCTTCTTCGTTCCAGTTTGCACATATTTTTTTCATTGTTAAGAGTTGCACGATAACGTGCATCATCACTACAACACAGCCTTTATGGCATTGGTTCTGGCTTTTGTTCACACAGCACTCGTTCCGGGACTGATCCCAGCAATGTTACCGGGATCGTTCCCGGAATCAATCCCGGGACATGTTTGCGTTCACACAGAAGGCAAATTTCCAGCAACTTTATGGAACCAACGCACAGTGTGAAAGGGGCTTTACTAAAGCAATCAGAATCAGAATCAGAATCAGAATGAGCTTTATTGCCAGGTATGTTTACACATACTAGGAATTTGTTTTTGTGACAGAGCTCCACAGTGCTACAGAATGACAGTGACAAGACGATACATATTATAAAAAGAACAATATACAAGTATACAAGACAGACAATGTGCAAAAATAGCAAAGACATTTGAATGGAAGTAAGTATGTGCTTTAAATAAATAACGGAAAAATGAATAAAGAGTGTATAGTGTTGTATGTTCCACGATCAAGTGTTCATGAGATGGATTGCCTGAGGAAAGAAACTGTTTCGGTGTCTGGTCGTTCTAGTGCTCAGTGCTCTGTAGCGCTGACCAGATTCTGAGATCAGAATTGGTAGCTGAGCTGAACCAGATGGTAATTGAAGTGCAGAGGACGGATTCAATAATGGCAGAGTAAAACTGTTTCAGCAGTTCCTGTGGCAGGTTGAGCTTCCTCAGCTGGCGGAGAAAGTACAGCCTCTGCTGGGCCTTTTTCACAATGGTTTCACAATAGTTACGTAGCTTACTGCAATCCGTGTTATAAAAAAAACAAAACATTAATGACCATTCTGAAACATCCTGTCATCACCAAGCCACAGCAGGTTACAGCATACATGACAGTAGTTACCTGTGGTTGGCCTGGCCGTGCATCACTCAGTAAACAACAGGCCAATCAGAAGAGAGACTCATGAATATTAACTAGACGGGCCAAAATTGACCTGTTCTTGACAGAGCTCCTAAGAGAGGAGCTGTAAAAATATATTAAGATGGTTTTTGGCACTTATACCGCAAGTATATATTCTTAAGGACATCAACAGCTAAAATAAACCTCTAAAAAGGTGTACAATATGTAAAAATATTATATTGCTGGTTTAAATTAGCTGAAAGATCCTGGGACTGACTCCGTAGCCTGCCCATAAACATACAGTACTGAGATGAAAGAACATATTTTAACATTAAAATTAACAAATTAAATTAAATTCAGCATTATAATGAATAAAATTTGTTTATGTTATGCAAGGCAAAAGGTATTTCCATCATGCAAAATGACTGCTGCTGATGCAGCTGACTGACACCTCATCCTTGTATGTTGCGTTGTGTAAAATAATATAATTTACAGCACATTAAAGACTTTAGAAATGAAACGAAATGTACACAAACATTTATTCTTTTTGTAGAAGTGCACCAAATCGTTCTGACTAACTCAGCAGCTGGGTTGTTAACTTTTTAGATTATGGTTCTCAGTTTTACTCTCGTACAAAGTTACCCATACAATTTATTAAATGTTACAAATCAAACCTCAAAACCAAGCCGTAGACATAACAAAATTGCTTGTAGTGAGTAATGAGTCAGTTGAGGATACAGTAACGCCTCTTAATGATTCAGTCAGTGAGTCTGACTCAAACAGTTCATGTTAACTAATGCAATGTTAATGTAATGTTAACAAACTGGACCTTATTGTAATGTGTTAACCATTTATGAATAATTCAGTTGTTTTGTTATTCAATGATATATAACACACATTTTTGCCATCCAATTGATATGTAATTTAAAATTTAAGTAAAGTCTCATAAGTAAGAATTTTTTAATAGTGCATATGCAAATTTTATAAAGTTGAGACCAAAGATGTCATATCTTTGCTGACTCTCAGATGCCATATTGGATTTTTGGAAATCTTTTTGACTGACTCATAAGAGTCACTTGTTTGTGAATCAGTATTCACAGTTGTGTGCAAAAAAAATTAGATCACACTCCACAGATGTGATAAACTAAGACCATCAAAGATCATATCTGCACACTCTCATATGGATGAGATACAGATTTTAAGATTAGCCTACTTTCACAGTGTGAATCCCAAATTTCACCTCACTTGAAAAGACTTGTTACATCACACAACTCATTTCACAGTAATGCACTGGGCATAATTTCCATCAAATGCACTTTCAGTACACTTATATTCTTGAGTGTGGAGCAGTTTTCATCCCGATTGACCAGTGGAGACAGGTGGCACATTGGCTCTTATATTAGATTACAGGGTGAGATACTGCCAACCGTCAACATGCTGAAGTGGTATTTAACCATCGCAGAGTACTAAGTGAGGAGGCGAAATATGAATTAATGGAACCGCTCCCATGTGGCTAACAGCAGTAAGTAATCAAGTAATTCATATGCTTTTCCTCCCTGATAGGTGCTGCCAGCTGTGTCTGTGCTGCACACAGAGATGACAGGCCTCTGATGCCAGCTTGGGTATGATTAGGAGGACTACCATACCAAAATGCCAGCTGCTGTGACTTTCTACAAGAGCAATCCCCAACACTATTGTTGGGACCGTATGAGTGTGCCAAAAAGCCATAGTCAGGGTGTCTGAGATTTATTACAGATGATAGTTTGAGCAGTGATATGCTGAGAGTTCTTCAGGGGCAAACTGCAGATCCAGATCGCTCCACAAATGCAAATTTGTCTGTCCAGTCTGACTGCAAGAATGATGCTTTTTTTTTCTTTTAGCCATTTCATGTTTGTAAAAACAAAAATAACAGACACTAGCTACTGTATTTTTTAACTGATTTATGAATAAGACTGAGAATTGTAAGGCACTTATTCACTGTAAAAAAAAAAAACATCATTTGCTAATATTGAAAAATTCAAGGCAACACATTGCATTCAGATTTTTAGGTTTTCCCAACGATTAGCAATGTAATTATCCCAATTACAATAAGGTTGTTGTCTTTACTAATATTTTTTAGTTCTGATAAGGGACAGCGCTTTAGCCATGTGATTACCCCAACTACAATAATGTTGTTGCCCTTACTAATATTATTTAGTTCTGTTGATGAACAGCACTTAATTCCTCGTTCTACCAATGAATATATGTTTGCTCAGTCAATAGCCTCGTTCACAGCGCTAGAAAATGTTTCTATAGAAACATCATTATAGAAGACACCTGATGTTAATAAGCAGAATCACCAAAGGAGAAAACCAAATTTTTTAAGCAACCATTATAGTGGTCAATGTTTGCATTAGTTGGGCTCTTGACCCGTAAATCTTTAATACTATATTTTGCTTGGTTGCTGTGTTTGAGTTTAAACAACCGATAAGCTCATGTCATCAGGTGATGATTATGTTTTAACATATTCATTGTTTGACGTGAACCACATAGTGTCTAATCTGTTAGTTTTTTTTCTTTGTTTATTGTAATGATCTTGACAATCCACAGAAGATCCAGCACTTCCTATACTTTTTGGAAAGATTTCTTTTTACAACCTGTTTAAAAAAAAGTGTTTCACATCGGCACACATAGACATCAAGAACCAGCCCATGAATCTCAACAATGGTGACAAACGGCATATTCAGATAAACAGATCAACTCTGAACTCTCATCATTTATTCATGCTGCAATGCATGATGGGAGTCATGGATGAGTTCTGGTTGGCTACAACACGCTTTTTGATGGTCACCGTTGTTGTGATTCTCACGCTGATTCTTCATGTCTGTGTGTCTAAATTAAAATAAACTTTATTTTCATCTGTCTGATTATGCCAAAACTGATTCCTCTTTTGTTCACAGTTTCTTGTAGTCTGTAAGGAAATCCTATGTCAAATACTCAAGTCACTTTATGATGATTATGTCAGGCACAGTCAATGCCACCTGATAACTTTTCCTCTTGGCTTGTCTGGCTGTTATAACTCAGTAATTGCAGCCAAACAAGACATAATATTGAAGATTTAAGGGTCAAGAGCCCAGCTAATGCAAACATTGACCACTATAATGGTTGCTTAAAAATTTTGGTTTTCTCCTTTGGTGATTCTGCTTATTAACATCAGGTGTCTTCTATAATGATGTTTCTATAGAAACATTTTCTAGTGCTGTGAACGAGGCTATTGACTGAGCAAACATATATTCATTGGTAGAACGAGGAATTAAGTGCTGTTCATGTCATGACTCTGGGCTGCGGGTTTTCCCTCAGCCACCTGAGGTCGCTGTTTCCCTTCATCTTGCACTGCACTTCCCTGATTGTCTACACCTGTCTTGTTGTCTTTGATTATGACACTCGTTTCCTCCACAGCTGTTCACTATCACCACAGACTTTATAATCTCCACTCTCCCACCACTCTTGTGAGTCTGCATTGTTTCTTATGTCATGTATCCTGTCTTCGATGTTTATGTTCCTGCCTTGCTCTAGTCGTGTTTGTGCCGTGTTGGCCTTTTGTTGGTTTGTTCGTTTGTTTATTTGTGTTTATTTAATTAAAGTATATCCTCACCTGCATTTGGACCCAGACCCCATCTCTCAGCCTATCAAACGTGACAGTTCATCAACAGAACTAAATAATATTAGTAAGGACAAAAACATTATTGTAGTTGGGATAATTACATTGCTAATCGTTGGGCAAACATAAAAATCTGAATGCAAAATGTGTTGCCTTGAATTTTTCAATATTAGCAATGATTTTTTTTTTTTACAGTGTATAGCTCATAATTCCTCTCACATGATGCAGGCTGTGACCATATGAGTGTCAACGATTGACACAATTTCTTTTGATGGAAAATAAATTGCTTGTGAGCTCATATGACAGCAAAATCACTCAGTGTACTGCTGGCAAAAGCTAGTTTCTCTGAATGCGTGTGACTTCTAATTCATTAGTGATTATAGGTAAATAACTAGAAGAAGAATAAAGTGCAGTAAATGGCAAAACTGTTTGTGCTACAAACCACTGTGTTTGACTATGATAATAAATTAATATGATAACAAGTACCAGTTTGCAACATCAAGCAGCATAACAGACTGTGACAGCCTATAGAAAATCATCATATCCCTTTGAAATAGTTACTTTGTCATACAGCCTGAAATCAAACCCCATTACAAATAACTTTTCCAACTTTATTTACAATTTTGGTCTTACAGCATCAAACCAAAACCAATCAAAATTAAAGAAAAAACACAGCAGTTCTGCAAATAAAAAATAAAAAAATAGAATAAAAGGAATTGGGAAAGTCATCAGCCCCTTGATTTAATACTTCGCAGAGCCACCTTTTGCTTTGATTACAGCCATCAGTCTTTTTGGATATGTCTGTACAAGCTTTGCACACCTTGATTGGGGAATATTTACCCATTCTTCCTTGCAGAATTGTTCAGTCAAATTCTGTGGTGAGCGGCAATGGACTGCTCTTTTCAAATCTATTCACAGATTTTCGATTGGATTTAAGTCAGGGCTCTGACTTGGCCACTCAAGGACATTCACCTACTTATCCTTAAGCCATTTCATTGTTGTTTTTGGAGTACGTTTAGGGTCATTGTTGTGTTGGAAAGTGAAGGACCTGCCCATCTTCAACTGTCTAACAGAGAGACACTGGTTTTCCTCAAGAATTTTAAAAAACTTACTTGGCAGCATCCATTTTCCCTTCAATCCTGACCAATCGCCCAGTCCCAGCTGAAGAGGAACACCTCAACAACATAATACTGCCACCACCATGCTTCAGTAGGTACAGTATGGTGTGTTTTGGGTGGTATTCTGTGTGTGTTTTTCGCCAAACATAAGGCTTAGAGTTCAGTTCAAACAGGTAAATTTTGATCTCATCAGACCATAGCACCTTTTTCCAGAAGGTATCCAGGCTCTTGCAAATGTGTTTTTGCATATCACAAACATGAGAGGCTTCTTTCGTGTCACCCTGCCATACAGGCCAGCTTTGCGGAAAGCTTGGGAGATAGTTGTAAGTAAACATACACAGACTGACCAGACCCAGCCATAAAGCCTTGTAAGTCCTTTAAAGTTGCCGTTGGGGCCTCTTGGTAGCTTCTCTTATCAATGTCCTCCAATTTGGACGGAAGCCCTGATCTAGGCAATGTGCTGGTGGTGCTATACACTTTTCACATCTTAATGATGCTCTGAACAGTACTCAGAGGTATAGCTAAAGCATTTGAAATGTTTTTTGTAGCCTTCTCATAACTTGTGTCTTTCTACAGCCTTATCCCAGAGGTCTTTTGAAAGCACTTTCCTAACCATGATGAATTGTTTGCGTACCATGCACTACTAACAGTGGAATCTTCAAGAAACAGCTCGTTTTATTCTGAAGTAATCAACACCACTACTATTAATGTCAGGTGGGGCAATTAGCCTGGTGTTTAATCTGGAAGTTGATTGCTTGCACTTGAGCAAGTTTATAATGGTATACTCTAAGGGGCTGATCTCATCACCAAACCAGGCATTTCACTGATTCATTTTTAATAATCCTCCAGAAATTTTTTTAAATGATATTTTTACTTTAATGATGAGGGTTATAATGTGTATGTGTAGCTAAAAAATAGACTTAATTTATTTTATTTTACAGGTTAAAGTGACAAAATGTAAAGGTTTTCACAAGGTATGATAATTTTCTGTTGGCATTGTACATTCAAGGTCAAAAAAGCAGTGTATGCACTTATGTTAAAAATACGATGGTTTTGGGTTTCAGCAAAATAAAATTAAGCCACTGCACACTGAATAATAAGAAAACCATGATTGCATTGTTTATCGTGATCCTTTGCCATGAGACATGTCAACAGAAATGGAAGTAGAACTAAAAGGAAAAAAGCGAGAAAACCCCAAAATGAATGTTTTTTTTAATTAACAGTAAATTATCATTCACTGTACACTAATAAGAGCAGTGAGGGTGCTGGAGATCCTCTCAGCTGGAGTTTAAAATGAACTAAAACACATAATTAAAGGCAGTCTATGCACTGTAATTTCCAAGGGGAATATTGCACACAGCTTAGAGGCACTTTGCAGATCTCCTGTGGTCAAAGAACTACTCTGCTACTCCATCTACTACAGCTGATATGCACCAAACTATATGTTTAGTTAAAGACAGGGCCATCAAGCATGTACAGTCCAATGGAAATGAGACACATTTGACATAGCTAACTCTTTAAATTATATTGTGGATAAGAGGAGGATTTCAAGTAAATCTGCTTTCAATTTACATTAAGTAGCTAAATTGTTATCCATTTACATAAAGTGTCTCTTTGATGTTTACATTTGATTAAAACACGTATTTCCATATCGGTTGTCTTGCTGTGTGTTTACATATACTGTAGTAAACACACAGCAGGTGTCCTTGTTATTATTAAAATATGCCTCATGTTTGAGCATGAGCATAAGATAAGTATGTACACATAAAATATAACTAATCACATTATAGACCTTTTCCACATTTATCACATACAATCAGTGGTTAGGATTATATTATCAGGTTGGAATTAATCTATATTTAATTTAATAGCCTTTAAATTTAAAGGGTAATGACTGTTAATATGTCAAGATGTCTGAGGCTAAACAGATTCTGAATAAATTAGCAAAAAGTGTTACATTTCTCCCAGCTCTCACCTACTTTAGTCCAGATTGCTGTGAACACAGACAAGCACAGAGGAAAGAAACAGTAAAACAGTAAAATGTCCCAGTTTATTCTGTACATTTAAAGATTTTATGTATAATTAATGTATAATTAATTATAATGCCAATAGCACTGTATTTGCATTTAGGTTAAGAAGGAACTGTGGCACAAATTATTTACGTGGTTCTATTTTTGTACTATTTTTTTTTTATAATTAATGTAATGATGTTTATGATTCATAAAGGGATAGTTCACCAAAAAATGAAAATTTTGTCATTAATTACTCACCCTCATGTTGTTTCAAACCCATAAGACCTATGTTCATCTTCAGAACACAAATTAAGATTTAAGATTACAATCCAATTAAGAGCTTTGTGACCCTGCATAGACAGCAATGCAACTTTTACGTTCAAGGCCCAGTAAAGTAGTAAGAACGTTATAAAATAGTCCATGTGACGTCAGTGGTTTAACGTAGCTTGATAAAATTATGGTTGAATGACCAGTGTTGCATTCCAAGTAACACAAGTTATGTAATAATATTACTTTTTCCAAGTAACTAGTAAAGTAACGCATTACTTTTTAATTGACGAAAATGTCTGAGTTACTGATGTCTGAGTATCACCAGTTACTTTTCCCCCTCTTAAGCTCTCCTGTCCCCATGTTGAGAGAAATTGTGAGTAAGATGTTACTTTAGTTCTAGAATAAATGTGAACATGCAAAAAACTAATCTCCCTCACTAAAAAAACAGAAACAGTATTCCTCAAAATGAATAAAAACAGTGAAATCCAATATGTTAAATGATACAAATATCCTTTATGCATTTAATCCCATTTTATTAACTGATGTCTTTGTTGCCGACCTTCGATGATCCAATTAATCCTTAACAATAAGCAAAAATTTACTCAAGATAATCTAATAATCTAATCTATAATTTATTTGTTTTTTCTTTTTTTTATTGCTAAAGAGTTGATTTTGTCTTCTGCTGTCTACTGTACTGTACATACGTGAATTTACTTTTCTCTAAGCCTGAGGCTTTTGGTGTGAAAAGGCTTTTACATATGCCATAAACAGAATGTTTTATATTAAAAACAACCAAGCAAGCCCTGCCCAGATTTAAAAAGTAACGCAAAAGTAACGTAACTCATTACTTTCCATAAAAAGTAACTTTAACTAAGTAATGTAATTAGTTGCTTTTTTAGGGAGTAACTCAATATTGTAATGCATTACTTTTAAAAGTAACTTTCCCCAACACTGTGAATCACTGATGCTTTTCTGGACCTTGCTGTCTATGGAGGGTCAGAAAGTGCTTGGATTTCATCAAAAATATCTTTAATTTGTGTTCTGAAGATGAACGAAAGTCTTACAGGTTTGGAACGAAATGATGCTGAGTAATTAATGACAGAATTTTTATTTTGGGGTGGACTATCTCTTTAAAAACATATTAGAAGTTCACCATCAATGACAACTGAGTACACCACAATAGTGGTTTAATTGTATTATTC
Organism: Garra rufa; assembly: GCF_049309525.1. Lineage (NCBI taxonomy): Eukaryota > Metazoa > Chordata > Actinopteri > Cypriniformes > Cyprinidae > Garra > Garra rufa. The sequence continues at coordinate 31,368,626 of NC_133363.1, forward strand.
AAGTACTTGCGTAATACTTACTGTATTACGTAAGTTATGATTGGCTGTCTGACAGTATAGATGATTTTCTCCATGCACCCAAAGCAACCAATTATGTTCTATTGTAACACTATTACACCAGCTCGGAGAAAATAGATTAAAAAGAAAAGAGTCAGAACCAAAGAATCACCATTTTGGTGATTTCACATGAATAACAACTATTTACACTCATTTATCTCTCAAATTCAGTATGATATGTTGTTGTTGTTGCAGTTGATTGTGTTGTTGTAGATGCTAAATTGGTCTATTGAGTCAGCCAGAATTGTTGCAGTTGCTCTGAAGATTTACTGCTGAAGCATTAAGATTTCTGCTGACAAAAAAACAGAGAACATTCCCTCAAAATGCCTGTGGATCTGCCATGGAATGACTGGTGCAAGGATTTAAACCACAAATATAATCAATCTAATGCATTATTGCTTTATTGCTTTGCATAGATTTAAAGACGGGTATATTCGTCTATCTTGTTTGGATATCCATATCCTGACACAATATGGCATCTTTAAAGCAACTGTTTATGATATAGTTACATTTTATATTTTTATATAATGAGAATGTTGCAGAAATTAAGATTTCTGCTGACAAAAAAAACAAGGAACATGTTTTTTTTTTTTTTTGTCTTAACTTATTCGAATATCCATATCCTGAAGACATGGCATAAAGCAGCTGTTTATGGTTACATTTTAGATTTTTATATGATGATAAGATTGTTCTATAAACTAAATGAGAACAGCACGTTGACAATCTGGTACTGAGAGCTGAATGAAACACAGACAGTCCGCTGAGATTGTTCAACAGGACTGTATTGTATATGCAGTACTATCTGGATTCCGATAATTTGTTGTGGACCCGATTTCATTTGTATAATAATGAAACTGTTTAACAGTCCATTGTATTTTAATGCAAATGGTTTGTAGAGGTGAGTGTGAGATGAGTAAACCCCCGCACACACACTCCCCTTAAAATGGACAATGTAAGAAAATTGAATACATTAACCTTTCCTGCCTTTGTTTTTATTCTGCTGCTTATAACTTTAAAATGAAGCGTCAGTGGTCAGCAAAACTAGCAGCTCTGGGACCGACGCAAACCGCCTGATTACCTGCCTGCAATCAGCCTTTGAGCAAGAAAATCTACTGGTACAAAAAGAATGCATTGGGAAAATGGGAGTTTTGTCAGCAAAGGTACGTCTGTGCTTATAAAAAGGGGGTTTGGTAGTCATCATGCTGTATGAATGAAAGGTCACCGGTGCTTTTCAGGCGGTGAGAGACAACAGAAAGTTCCATCAGCCATTTCAGATAGCCTCACAAAATCACACAAAGCAGAGTTAGAAGCGACTTCTCCAGAGGGAAAGGGTTTTTTGTTGTTGTGGTTGTTTTTCCCTCTCCCTTTTTTGAGCAGCTACGCTTGTGACAGCTCCTGTCTTTTGACTGCATCCCTCATTATGAAGCATCTTGCATCAAAAGCATCCCGTCTGTCACATGATAAGCTCTTGGAAAAGCTACATATCCTACCACACAACAAATCAAACTCCAATGTATTCTGAATGAAGCAGTGTAAAACAGCCACATTCTCAGATTAAAAAAGAGCATCAGAAGCAACTGCATTAAATACATTTACATGCAATATATACTGTATACACATGTGTGTGTATATACACACTATCATTCAAAGGTATAAAATAAGTCTCTTATGCTCTTAAGACATGAATGTATTTCATTCCTGTGATGGCAAAGCTGATATTTCAGCAGTCATTACAGCAGTCTTTATTATCACATGAATCTAATATGTAGATTTGGTGCTGAATTGCTATGAAATTGCTATTTGAAATAGAAAATTATTATCAATTTATTTGAAATAGAAATCTTTTGTAACATTATAAATGTCTTTACTGTATCTTTAGATTAATTTAATAGCGAATATTACAGATCGAGTAGACCGATAACCGATATTTTGAACCGATATATATGCCTGGTGTAAAAATGAAAATTAATGTCAAAATTTTGAATTACAAGGGCTTTCTTACTTTCTTTAAATGCTTTTAAATTATTTTATTAGCAAATCGGTTTTGAAATGACCAAAACCGATAAACATAAAAATATTGGTGCCGATAATTGGTCAGGTCGATAAGCAGTTGACCCCTAGTTTAGTTGCAATCAAATTTCACAATCTTAATATTTTTTCTTGTGTTTTTCATCAAATAAATGCAGCATTGGTGAGCATAAGAGACTACAGGTCCTTCTCAAAAAATTAGCATATTGTGATAAAGTTCATTATTTTCTGTAATGTACTGATAAACTTTAGACTTTCATATATTTTAGATTCATTACACACAACTGAAAGTAGTTCTAGCCTTTTATTGTTTCAATATTGATGATTTTGGCATACAGCTCATGAAAACCCAAAATTCCTATCTCAAAAAATTTGCATATTTCATCCGACCAATAAAATAAAAGTGTTTTTAATACAAAAAAGTCAACCTTCAAATAATTACGTTCAGTTATGCACTCAATACTTGGTCGGGAATCCTTTTGCAGAAATGACTGCTTCAATGCGGCGTGGCATGGAGGCAATCAGCCTGTGGCACTGCTGAGGTGTTATGGAGGCCCAGGATGCTTCGATAGCGGCCTTAAGCTCATCCAGAGTGTTGGGTCTTGCGTCTCTCAACTTTCTCTTCACAATATCCCACAGATTCTCTATGGGGTTCAGGTCAGGAGAGTTGGCAGGCCAATTGAGCACAGTAATACCATGGTCAGTAAACCATTTACCAGTGGTTTTGGCACAGGTGCCAGGTTGTGCTGAAAAATGAAATCTTCATCTCCATAAAGCTTTTCAGCAGATGGAAGCATGAAGTGCTCCAAAATCTCCTGATAGCTAGCTGCATTGACCCTGCCCTTGATAAAACACAGTGGACCAAAGCACAAAAAGGCTAGAACTACTAAAAGGCTAGAACTACTTTCAAATGTGTGTAATGAATCTAAAATATATGAAAGTCTAATGTTTATCAGTACATTACAGAAAATAATGAACTTTATCACAATATGCTAATTTTTTTAGAAGGACCTGTATAGGGTAGCAAAGGGGCAGAATTTTTCTTTTTAGAATTAAAGGTCCCATATTGTACACATTTCTGGAGGTTTATTTTAGTTGTTGATGTCCTTAAGAATATATATTTGCGGTATAAGTGCCAAAATCCATCTCAATATATTTTTACAGCTCCTTTTTTAGGAGCTCTGTCAAAAACAGGTCGATTTTGGTCCATCTAATTAATATTCATGAGCCTCTCTTCTGATTGGCCTGTTGTTTTCTGAGTGGCACAGCCAGGCCAATCACAGGTAACTACGGTCATGTATGATTTAGCCGAGCCCAGAGCCATAGAGAGAGCCTAGCCTGCTGATACTCAACAGGATATTTCAGAATGATCATTAATGTTTTTTTCTTTTTCAAACACCGAATGCAGTAAGCTACATAACTGTTGCTTTAGTAAAGCCCCTTTCACAATGCGCGCTGATTCTGGAAAATTACGGGAACGAGCGCTGTGTGAACAAAAGCCAGAACCATAAAGGCAGTGTTGTAGTGATGATGCACGTTATCATGCGACTCTTCACAACGAAAAAATACGTGCAAAGTGGAATGAAGCGGCGATCAGGCAGAGCCAGCTCCGCACTATCAGCTCTGAAGCACAGTTTGTTCAGGTTAGTTTCAGTTTAGTGAAACGTATGCGTCGCATTACATCTCACATCCAAACGTCACATGTCTTTATGGGTTGTGTGTAAAGCACGCACAGATTCCGGAAAACAACTGTGAATGAACCAAATTAAACAACTCCGGAACAAATCATGGGACACATTATCCGTGTATTTACCGGAATCGCTGTGTGAAAGAGGCTGAAGTTGACGTGCCACTGGTCTCTTATATTCACATTGTTCTGAAGCCTGCAATGATGTAGTTTCGACATCTATAGACTGAACAGGGTTTTCTCGACTTGTTTTCGTGTTGTTGTTGCTTAGCAATGTTATGGACATGATATTGTCTGGGTTTGACAAAAGGAGGGTGGTACGGTGGTTGGTGTTCGGGGTGGTGACTGAAGGCGGTGACTGAGTAGATCGGACGTCACATCTGTACGGAAGTCACGGCGACTCGTGAAAATGAACAGCTACTTTAAGCAGGCTGTGTGCAGTTTACTATGGATTGACTGTTTTGAAACTCATATGGTAGTTACATAGCCCCTAGACCTCAGTTATCATGAAAAAAGCCAGGAAATTTCGATATTGACAATATGGGACCTTTAAAAAGGTCTAGGTTTAGGGCTGATGCTGATAATGATTATTACAGATCATGTAAATCGATAACCAATATTTTGAACCGATATATATGTCTGGTGTAAAAATTAAAATTAATGTCAGAATTAACAATGACAAGGCATCTGACAAAAACTTTCTTTAAATGCTTTTCTATTATTTTATCGCCATATTGGTTTTGAAAGTGACTGATACCGATAACCATAAAAATGCTTAATATCGGTGCCAATAATTGGCCAAGCCGATAATCTAGTTTAGATCTCTAGTTTAGTTGCAAAAATATGAACATTTTTTTCTTTTATCAATAAATGCAGCCTTGGTGAGCATAAGAGACTATAGACCATTTCAAGGATGTAAACAATAACAAGCGCGTTGGAACGTTACTGCGCATGTCCGGTCCTGAAACATTTCCGGTAGCGCTATTTCTCCGATCTGTCAATACGAACACATTCTTTTAAAATCTAGCGAAAAAGCTAGTTAAGGTAAAAAAGCTGCTCATTAACTAATCGATGCTGCGTGCGTGTACACGGGAGATTGCTAAAAGCATATCACATGAACGGAAATATTGTGAACATTTATTCGTACAATGGATGTCATCAGTCTGAAGCAAGCAGTGCAACTTACTTCATGTTTTGTTCCCAAGATATCCGGAGGTTGTTCGTGATTAATTTACTTGCATTGCGTGGTCAGTCTGTATTTCTGTTTAAATATTTGTTTTCATTAGTACATTACTTTTCACAATACATATCGTTCCAAACAACGCTAAATGTATGCTATTAAAACTAAGCGCTCGATGCTATTATTACGTGTTGAATTCATTTCAACATGTGTTCAACGTTAGTTTGGTCAAGTTTGTTGCTGTGGAACAGTGCAAGTGGAGGGTATGAATGCTCCGAGTCATCATGTGATCACAAATAAACAAGATCGTCGCAATTCAATGCTGGCTAACGTGTTTTACATAAACCTGTATATCTGCAGATTAATAAATGCACACACAAACACACATAAAGCATTCATATATGTTTTTATGCACGTATTTACTGTTCACACCCACACAAATTATATATATATATATATATATATATATATATATATATATATATATATATATATATATATATATATTCATGTGAAAATGAATACTGGTGTAATGTAAAGGCTGATGCTAATTCAGCTTTGCACAACATTTTTTATAATAGAAATCATTTAAATAAATAATCATGTTAATAAACATAAAATACTTATTTCAAAAACATAAAAAAAAATACTTTGTCCAAACTTTTGACCAGTACTGTATATAAACAAAAAGCATTCTCTCACTTTCAACTGTTTTTATTTCCAGCACATGTATTGATATGTAAATATTTGTATGAACATAAAATGCTTCAACAAATGAAACAACAACAACTGAAACAACATTTGAACTGAAATGGAGTACAAAGGGGGAACAAATGTCAAAAGCAGCAGTCTGTATCCGGCCTGGTCATCAGTCGCTTTAAGTACTACACTAAATTACTGAATACTACACTCAAGTTCTCAATCACATCTGGGTGTTGATATGGTCAGATGTGGTTTGTCACTGCAGGATGATCAGCTGTCATTGGGTGTCTACAGATGATGGCTCTCCTTACACTGCCTTCTCAGATTTGGTGACCCTTCTGTATTTCTGCAACTGTTTACATCAGTTTAGAATACTTTCTAGAAAACAAAACAAAGGATATTAGCCATCATTATGAAAATGTATAACATTTAACCAATTCTATGGGAATTACAGGGAGCTAACAAATTTCAGTATTAGACTGTATTGTCAGATTTAGTGACCCTGCTGCATATTTACAACTGCTTACATCAAAATGCTTCCTAGACTAAGAAACAAATGATATTAGAAATCACCTGTATAAATTTTGTTTACATTATATAAGGATAAAAGTAGAAAAACTATTATTTAATATAATGCACAATATATAAAAAAAATAATGCTATTATTGCTTAATACGTCAGTACATCTTGGAATTAACATTACCAAAGCTTATGTGATGGAAAATAATATTTACCATAAACATTACGTTTTGTAAACTACTGCCGTTAACTGTTACACAATACGACATTCACGTACTTTCATGTTACTCACTGCATTTGTCAACTGACAAAATAACTAGACGACTAATATGAATTTAACCCACATAACACTTAGCAATAAAACAGAAATAAAAAACTTGCCTTTTTTCATTAACGTTACACACGAAAGCTAGATGCATATGTAAACAATGACAAAATGCTACTTTAAATTATACGGCATCATACTTGAAGAGTTAACGTAAAGATATACAAATAAACTGATTAAAAACGATATTTACTTGCCTGAATCGAAATGTGCGCTGTATATCCTAGAGTTGCTTGTTGTTATCCAGCCTTCTCCTTCACTGCCGCAACACGGGTACGTTTCGCGGAAATCTACCGTTAAACACGTCTCAGAATGTTAGTACCGCCCCAGAGGGAGCACACAACCACCGAACGACAAGGATCTAATTTTAATTTAGACATTTAAGCAGGATGTTTGTATATATATGACCGCAATCCCACTGTTCATAAAGCGCTTCTCGCCATTGTTTTGAATGCGCTGGACCACTAACCGGAAACGTCCTGGGACCAACGACGTCACTTCCTTAAGCCGCCGAATAGCGCTTGAAATGGTCTATAGGGTAGCAAAAGGGCAGAACATTTCTGTAAAATTTCCCATTTTTATTTTTTTATTACAGATTTTTTTCAAAATTTTCTATTATCAAAGTTTCCAATTCCAAGACAGTTGTGCTATATTTGTGATACACAATCATTCATATCATGATACAAGATTTGGGTTACATACCTAATTTAAAATATAGAGATATACAGAAATACCTTTGTATTAATAGCTGAAATACTAAAACTGAATATAGCTAAACACTACAATGACAAAAGTTTCAGACCTTCACAAACTGTATTCGAAGGATCTCAAGGATAGTGGAGGACTCTGAAGGTCCTTTCAGAACATGCTAAGAGTCGGGCCGGAGACATGGTTGCCGAGAGCAAATATTGATTTTCCTCTCTTCCCACTGTGGGTTGCTCCTGCAGTGACAAGTTCAGGCCTCACCCACGCTGTGTAAAAACCAGTGTGTGGGATTTAAGTGAATCAGCCATATGTCCCCTTCAAAAAATGTCCTCCCAGGCTTTCTTTTTCACATACTCATAAGCAACTCTATCAACACATCCTTCAGGGATGTCCGTCTCCACTAATTTAGATTTCAATTCAGCCTCCCTATAGCCCCCCTTATGAATCGCACATGCTGTGAGCACTGGGTTGTTTCCATGCATGTTGTCCTACTTTCATTAGACCTGTCACTCCCATTGCCAGTTACACGGGCACATTTTCACGAAAGCTCCCAGATGCAGACATCGCAAGCGCCACCAAGCAATCACAGCCACATCAGTACGCTTCTCCTAATGCCTAGCTCCCTTCTGCTTTCCTCAAATGAAGCTTTCTCCTGCTAATAATATGTTGGCACGAAGGAACCCTCTCCTCCTCGAGAGAGATTACATGCTTCAGAGTGGGGTGTATGGCTTGGTAAATGGTGTCTTCCAGGGATTATGCCATTACATCTGTGTGTGTCAGTTGATAAATGGAGTAGCTCATCTGTGCATGTCGGATAAAATATCCAATTAAAAAGAACCATGGGGCAAAAACTGAGCTCACTGGTGCTACAACGCCGTATCATGAGGGTATGCCAGAGCAACCTGTGAGCTGCCAAGTTGCACTGCGAATTGTATTGTACCTTTCAGCAAGGCACTTTAAAACAGATCTAAATGAGTTTAAGATGTTTCATATGAAAAGCGCCTGTGGAATGTCATATTTAACTGAAGACTCTTCTGTGCTTTAGATTATGTTTTGTTGTGCTATGCTGAATAGATGAATAGATACTCGCTTCCATTTTCTCACCTAATGCCAGCATGATGTATCACAAAGCAGAAGGAGCTGGATACCAAATTTTTGGATAAAATCAATTCATAAATCTTGTGATGCAGCCTGGAATCATAAATCATACTGTGTTCATTCATTTAAGCCAGTTGCCTGGTTTCATCCAAGGTTTTTTTTTTTTTTAACCCTGCATTTCTGTTACATCATGGAGTTTGGGTTCCCTTCTTTATAGCTGAATCAAATAATTCTTCATAATTTTGCAACATCAACACTGCTATTGAACTGAACTTACTAGAGCTGAATAATAACACTATTGTCTTTTTAGAGCTGCTTTACAGCAGAATATTATTTTTCTGTTTAAAACTGTGAAGCTGCTTTAAAACAATCTGAACTGTATACAGCAATGCATAAATTAAGGAGACTTGACTTAAACAGGCACTTTTATTTGATTTTATTTGAGTTAATTAAACTAAATTTAAATTTAATGTACTGAAAATCTGACTTTTTTTTTGTTTGTTTAAGTGCTATAATCAGGTCCCGGGTGCATCTACCAACCCAGAAAACATAAAAAAGAACAACCCAGTAATTGTTTTTGGTAAGCCTTTTTCTGCAAGCATGTGAAAAAAACAGTGCGTCAGATTTCACTCCCCCAGTGAGCTGGAAAAAGGATCTTATTATAATACTACCGCCCCTTAATTTGCACGTTTCCACCTACGATGCCGTCATTTTGTTTTCACAAGCAACAACGGGGTAGCAGTTCTAATGCCATGCCAGAAGTTCAAGCAAAGCATGCTAACTGTTCTGTCGCTGCACGGACGAGCATAGAACACTATTTAGAGTCCCAGCCTCAGAGGAGATGAGAGCAGTGGATTTATTGATTTATTTACTGTATATTACGCAGTTGCCTTACAGATCTAATATGAACATGCAGTTTCTATAACCAACTGTTTTTGTATCTCCTGTGTGTTTTTAACATTAACTTGTATGTATTTGACAGTTTAAGCGCAATAAGATATGAAAGAGAACTTAGTTTAGTACTCACATACCACATGACAGGTGCTTTCTATGTGCGTGCTTTGGATGTGTGTGTGTGTGTGTGTGTGTGTGTGTGTGTGTGTGTTTAAAAAAAACTATATCAGAAGTTTAAACTGGTATTGCTTTAAAATCCATGATTTCAGTGAGATAGACATGATAATCAAAACCAAAAAGATGTTTTTGGCAGAATATCTGAGCTACCAGCTGTAAAGGCACAGTCCTATTCTGGAAAAGTGTTTTTATGTTTCCACTTAAAATAGGCATTTTCAAAATAATATAATACATTTTCTGAGGGAATTTTTGAATTGAAACTTCACAGACACATTCTAGGGAAACCTGAGATTTATATTACATATTGAAAAAAAGGCATAAGAGGTCTCCTTAATTTCATTTAATTAATTTTTTTTTCTGTTTTGAGTAACTTCTCCCCTAACACATACAGTAAGTTTCTTGCAAAGTCTAATTACTGACATGTTTCCATATTGATTCATTCACCGCTGCATAGTACATGGAATCAATTCAGCTGATGCACCGGGTTCCCTGTAATTAGGTCATTGATTTTAAGTTCTGGTCTTGTTAGTAAGTTTTACAGTTCCCTCATTCTAGAATTTTTTCTTGCCCTTGAGCGATTAAACTTTTTTCTTTTCAATATCTAAGAGGTTTCATTAAAGACTTCTCTATAGCCATTGATCAAATTGCCTACTCAGTTTTATAACTTAAATGACAAAGACTAAGAGATGTTGTTCTGAAAAAGAAATGTCATTCTGTCCTTGGTAAATAATATAACTTTGTGCCAAACCACAGGTACTTTACATAAAAGAATTCATGTTTGACATGTTTGGGATGCCTGCCATCCCTGCAAAGAAGACATTTTTTGTTACATATTCAGAGCAAAACTGACAATTAAGTATTTGGTATTTTAATACTGAGGAGTTTAAAAGGACATGGCACTGAACACACACACACACACAGACATTTATACTTTAACAAAGAGATAAAATATTTCAGCAATATCACTTGAGCACTGCTGCCGTTGTTCTGAGTATCAGCTGTGATAGAACGAGGCCGCTGGTAATTACAGCTCATATTCATATCAACAGCACAAATGCGAGTGTGATATTGCTTTTACACAAAAGTTGATAACAGTCCATAAATAAGACAATAACAGTCAGCACCTCACATTTTAGACACAATATTAACTTGATTTGTTGAACTGTTGATTTTACCACAGCAAACACAGTTTCAAACCTAGGCACAGCAGAATAAATGGTTCTGAATAGGTCTTTTACTAATGATTATTTTTGGTAATCAAGTAATCTGTCAATTATTCTGACCATTAATCAAGTAATCTGATAATTATAATACATTTTTGTAGTAATACAAATAAATGTAAGCAAACAATAGCCTTTAAAATGACTTATACATATATACATACAATACATCTATAATAGCAAGCAATGAGTCACTTATAATTAGTTCAATTAAAGTATCAAAAGCAAGTAATCATATAGTTTTACTGAGCAAAACTGTTCAAATACATTCCCCCGGTTTCACAAACAAGGCTTAAGCCTAGTCTGCAAAAAGAGATGTGTTAAAAAGGACACATGTTGTGCAGAAATTTTAACACATGTTGTGAGTGTGCTCAGGGTCAACACATGTAGTGTTGAATTTAACACGGAATTCAACGGATGTGTAAACCATTTTAACACAAAAAATGTGTCAGGTAATTAAACACACAAATGTGTCATTTTAACACATTAAGTGTTGGTAAAATGCAATTAAAACGTCCAGAAACTACTAATTAATGTGTAATATTAAAACATAATAATACCACAAATTTGTCATTCTAAAATATTCAAGCAAAACAGACAAGATGCAAGAATATTAGGCATTTAATCAAATGGAAATATAGCAAATAGTACATTTCATCAACTTAAAATTTCAGTCTACATTGAGAAACCACCTATGCTTACATATGACAGTAAGCAAAAACAAACAAAAAAAATCATAACAGAACAGCCATCACCAGACAATCAAACATGAATATACATTTTCATTTTTGGCTATTGATATGTTCTGAACAGTACATATCAATTAAAGGGTTAGTTACAAATGCCTTCATTTGTGTTCAGGTCACCGGTGAAGTCTTACTGGTGTAGAACAACTCACTAAGAGTGAACAATTGTAATTACATTTCTGGGTGAAATATATTTTATAATCAGTTATGGTACATTATCATTATTTTATAACACAGGTACACTATAGCTACAGCACACAGAGAAAACAGTTTACACTCTAAAACATGTAAGACCATTAACTGAAACACCAATTATACTGTACACAGTTGAGAGAAAAATGTCAACAGCACTGAATTAATCTCAATGTTATATATTTCAGCATATAAGATAACATTTTAAATCAGACAAAATCTATACACCTTAAAACAGTGACAGATATCTATAGCTCTTTAACAGATTGTAGATTCTATGCATTTTACAGTAAAAGTGTCTCAAAGTAGGTTATTAGAATACATCACTGAGTTTATTAGTAGATCATGTTATTGATTAAAACTTAAAGCGATAGTTCACCAAGGAATGAATATTTTGTCATTATTTACTCACCCTTTTGATGTTCCAAACCGGTATGAGTTTATTTATTTTGTTCAACACACATACAGAGGCAAAGTAACGAATGTTGGTTAACAGTTGACAGTACCCATTGGCTTAGTGTTTTCTTGCTGCTATAGAATTAAATGTCAGCTGTTGGGTTACCAACATTCATTAAAAAATATTTGTGTGTGTATAACAAAAAAAGTAAACTTACACAGGTTTGAACAAACATAAGTGTGAGTAAATGATGATGCCATTTACTTTTTTGGGTGAACTACCCCTTTAAAAGGCAAGACAATCTAACATCTGAAAAGGGCCTGAGTCTTTTCCTCAAAGTGATCCACTCACAGGCCACACTGCTATCCCCCTGGTCCTAGTCCTGGTCCTGGTCCAGTGTCACAGCTTAGCTTTCACTTTGTGTATCAATGCTGACCTGCTTCTAGCTTTCGGCGGATATTACGTAGTCTCATTTCCAAAAATCCAGAATGTGATCATGGATCGTAAATGATCCTGAAATTATACATTATACCAAATTATACTAAATCAATCTTCAGAACTTGATGGGCAACTGGGGAGAAAGAAGAGCAAAATCCACAGACATTAAACTACAACCAGGCCTGAAATTGATCACATTTGTGCTTAAAATGGTTTAACATTTAAAGTTACCTGGCACATATCACAATATACAGTGATGTGGATTTAAGGTAATATTGTTCAGCCCTAACATATAACTAGAATAGACTAGGATGCATATACAGTTATAAAAAAATACCTGGATTTGATGGCTCTCTTGAGAATGTGTGTGGTGTAGGGCTTCTGTGGCTGACATGTAGATCTGAAATCTGTCAAAGTTCTTGATTTCTACATTTCTTTCAACATCTACAAATTCTTGGAAATCAGCATTGTATTTCTGAACTTTGTCAAATGCAAAACCTTCTTCTGATGTGGTTTGATTTATGAGATGCTCATTACTATGAACATTATACATCTTCTTTGAGTACTCTTTTCCATTTTTAAAAAAACATGGCAAGAACTTTGACAGATTCCCATTCATGGCCTGGGTCCTGGAGAAAAAAAAGAGAAGAGAAAAATGCTATGTACATTGCATACAAAAATAAATCTCAATCCAAACTTAATCTAACAAAAAACAACTTCGGCTACTAAAACGTCATGCACTACACAAAAATGGTTAGCCAAGCAAAATTATTATTAAATCAGGTCACTCTTTTAGTTGTCTACTCTCAACACTACCGTCGCGTCCGTTGTAGTCACAGTAACCACCGTCCCCACCCCACACCGTCCAAAACGCCCCGCGCTGCTGGCTCACATTGAAAATGAATGACCTCCGGCCACTGTGTAATTAACTTGCATAAGTAAATTTAAATTTCGTGCGTTTAATTGTTTGGTCCTCTCCATCATCAATGACACTTATACGCCACCAAGTTTAACCAAAGTCCCTTTAAGGTATTCTATAGTCTTTGGTTTAACGCAGGCTTCTATTGGGTAATGTCAAACACTTTTGATGAATGAAAATACCTACCTTTACTTCATAAGGAATAAGTTATATTCATATTATACGTATATAGGAAACCGTCAAAGTAATAACACTCGCACTTTACACAGCACACATCTTTGCACCTGATGAAGCACGACAACCTCCACATTAAATTGTAGTGTACACATCTTTTATAAAATGCTCTAGTGCAGAAGACAGCTTTTTCTTCATGGTTTCTGTTGCAGCACGTCTTTTTTCAAATGTGTTACTGACAGTGCTGCCGCGCAGTGCCCGCCGCCATTTCCCAACAAATCGCAAACGAACTTCGTTTATATGTTGCAGCACTACGTATAACAAGCTAATAATTGTGAATATCACAAAATAAAAATTTTACTTACCGATAGATCAGTGTCCGCCAACATCTTGGTTCTTCTCAATGCAGCCAGAGCCAAAAGACCGCGAGAATGGAGGCTGATGCAATTTAAAATGAGGAGGCATGACGTGATTGGGCGGGAAAAACAACAACCGTTAATCTAAGTTTAATGTAGTCAGATGAATATTATATAAATTTTATTCTACTTTTTAATTTGTTTTAGGGATTTTTAATGTGCTATTCATATAAAATTTTATGTATTTTTCTTTCACAAATACAAACAGCCCTCCCCCTGGAGATAACACATGTACTGTGTAGATCTATGCAGAGGCAAAAAAAAAAAAAAACAAACAAAAAAAAAACATTACACATTATGTGTTAAAAATCTACACAACATGTGTCAGAATGCTATCAACACAGCCATGTGTGTTGTTTTTTGACACATCTGTTTTGCAGACTAAAATGTAAATCTGAGCTTTTTCACTGATTGATCTCAAAATATGTCAAAGCCCTTGTTTTGTGTTAAGATGCACACTGTCAGCAATGTTTTTTTTATTAGGGAATGTTTATAAAAAAATGACTTAAATGTCCTAATTGAACTATGACCTAATTCTGGCTTAGTCTAAACCCTGTCTGTAAAACCAGGCCATAATGTATTATTTCAGAACAAAAATTTACAGATAATGTGTCACCCCCTTGTCATCCAAGATGTCCATGTCTTTCTTTCTTCAGTCGTAAAGAAATTATGTTTTTTGAGGAAAACATTTCAGGATTTTTCTTCATATAATGGATATGTATGGTAACCCCAAGTTTGAACTTCCAAAATGCAGTTTAAACGCAACTTCAAAGGCCTCTAAACGATACCAGCCAAGGAAGAAGGGTCTTATCTAGGGTTGGGTACCGAAACCCGGTGCCAATACGGCACCGGTACCCATATAACCGGTATGTACCGGACCGAAACACAACGCGAATTTCGGTGCCTCATTTCGGTGCCACTTAAGTGTCTGAACTGTCTTTTGAAATATTTGTCTTCTGGTGCTATGACACGGATGTTAGAAGCATTGATTTGTCAACATGCATGATCGCTAGTTAAATTTAAATACTGCATTCATGGGGTGTCAGAATGATCGGAAAAATTATTTCCTGAATGAGAAAACTCACGTGAACGTCGGAAAGCTTTGATACAAATCCAAGACATCTGGCCATTTTCACATTTCAAATTAAAAGCACAAATCGTCGGGAAATGAAACCATCCGAGAAGCACGTGAATTCAGAAGCTATCGTTACTATTGCTCTGACTGCAGCAGGTGGTCTGTCGTTAGCTAACGTTACATTAAAAACGCTTAACTTAAAATGGCAAAAACTAAATGTTCTAAAGTGTGGCTATATTTCACAAAAAATGATTCAGACAACGCGACATGCAACACATGTTTTACAACAGGTGTGTGTAAAGGGGGAAACACGTCAAACTTAATGAAACATTTGAGGGCACATGGAATAAACTTGAAAGCATAGGGATGTACCGTGTTTGACAGTTTGTGGACATCAGCTGGCACTATCAGCAGGGCGCGATTTGCTCTAGTATATGCATCCCTGCCTCTGCTGAATTATTTGAATTCCCGTTGGGATAAAGTATCCCGTGAAGCTCTCCTACGTCCTGGTGTAAATCGTCTAAATGAATCAAATGATTCGCGATACACGCATTGAAGTTCTGTTCTCAATAAAATGATTCGCGATCCGATTGGAGCGATTCGAAAGAGTTAATCATTTTGCGACGCAGTGCGTATTTCTATGGTGTGTAACCTACTGTGCGTTACTTAATAACCACACGAAGCCAGTCACCATTAACAAAGGGGTTATTATTAAAAGGAAGAAGCAACAAAAAAACGATTAAGAAGATGATTCCTCCCGCATATACATTTGAGTGCTAGTGCAAGGGAAATACCCCGAAACCCGAGCCTTAAAGGGACAGACACCGAGACCGTTACAAGTGGTTTACTAATTCGTAAATAGTTTCAAATAGTTTCAAAAAGCTCTGTTTATACTTTGCTCACTTTCTCTATATAATTTATTTGTTGTCTGAAATTAAATCATTACAATTAATAGACCTAACTTACTAAACTTAATTTTTTTTAAATGAAATTATGATCACATTAGTCAGTTTTTGTATTAAAAACATTTCATGACATGACAAGTAACAGATTACACTAACAATTTGGTCACCCTTCCACCTATAGGAAGAGAAAAAAGGTTTAGCCTAGAATGGAGACAGATCTGAACACTGGGCATGCGCACATCAATCTAACGTTTTTATCACACTGTACAACAATAATACTGTTTTATGTATAATAGTAAGGGCTAAGTGTAGACATTAAAAACATTTAAACAATCAATTTCATTGTTAGTTTCCGGTCAGAGCTGTACCCCTTCTAGCCACAACCCTGCCCCCTGCCCTAGTCTTACCAGGACATGCAATAAGTCAGGAGAGGTGTTCTATTTTGCCAGAGAAGGCAAATATGGTAATATTTCTGCAAAAGAATTGCTGAAATTTGAAGCTGTTAAATTATTGTAGTTGGGTTAGGTGGCTTAGATTTTATTGTTGTGTTTTGTATTTACTTATATATTAATGTATACTTTAAACTTTTAATACATTTTTCATTTTAAAGAACCTTTTTTGTCCAATAAAAAGATATTCTTGTGTCATCCACCATTTTGTGGCTTTTTTTAAAAGTATCGGTTCAGGCACCATTTTGGCACCGGTATCGTTTTAAAAGTATCGATTTGGCACCGGTATCGAATAAACCCCAAACGATACCCAACCCTAGTCTTATCTAGTGAAACGATCGGTTATTTTCGGAACAAATTGACAATTTATACACTGTTTAACCTCAAATGATCTTTTTGTCTCATCTCTGCGATTCGCATGCGTAGTCTGTGTGATCCAGGTCAATACAGTTAGGGTATGTCGAAAAACTCCCATCTCGTTTTCTTCCCCAACTTCAAAATCGCCCTACATCGCTGCAGGAGTACCGATCCAGTGTTTACAAAGTGAACATACAAAGAAGATCAAACGCCCTTTACAAAAAAGGTAAAACAGCGTTGTAGGACTTTGTAGAAAGTTGAAGTCGAAAATGTGATGGGAGTTTTTTGACATACCCTAACTGTATTGACCTGGATTATACAGACTACACATGCGCATCACAGAGACAAGACAAGATGAGCATTTTAGGTTAAATAGTATATAAATTGTCAAACTGTTTCGGAAAAAAACAAACAATTGTTTCGCTCGATAAGACCCTTCTTCCTCAGCTGGGATCGTTTAACAGTGCACAGTTTAACAGTGAACAGTTAGCATATTGAGGAAGTTACTAATGTATTCTCCTATGTTTGTTTATGTTTATAAACGATTTACCTTACAAATCTGATGAAATGGCATTTCCAGATGAATGTTAAAGGAACACTCCACTTTTTTTGGAAATAGGCTCATTCTCCAACTCCCCCGAGTTAATAAGTTGATTTTTACTGTTTTGAAATTAATTCAGCCGTTCTCCTGTTCTGGCGATATCACTTTTAGCATAGCTTAGCATAAATCATTGAATCCTATTAGACCAGTAGCATCGCGTTCAAAAATGACCAACGAGTTTCGATATTTGTCCTATTTAAAACTTGACTCTTCTGTAGTTATATCGCGTACTAAGACCAGCGGAAATGTAAAGATGCGGTTTTCTAGGCCGATAAGATTAGGAACTACACTCCCATTCCGGCGTAATAGTCAAGGAAGTTTGCTGCCGTAACATGGCCGAAGCAGGCGCAGTAATACCACACAGCACATGTGCAAATGTTTACTTCCGTCAACATATCCAACGTGCATGCACAGCACAGACAGCGTTCCTCGCCATGGAGACATTTGTGAGAGACGATTTAGAAGATATTTACTTTGGTGCAGATCCTGAACCGTATCAATTTAAACCAGAATTCACTGAAGCTAAGGTTTTCGTACGCGAAAGACAAGAAAGTGTGTCTGAACTGCCTTGGACAGAAGGGATGAGGAGAGCAGATTCGCGCTGGTGGGGCTTGCCAACCCATGCCAACTAAAAGTGAGTGCCTGTGTTGTCGCGAGTGGGACCAGGTATTGCCATCGATGGCAAGGGTGGATCTACCTGATGAGGAAGTGGCATGTCGCAACATCCGAGGACTTGGATGCAATGCTGCATCCTGCAGTAGTAGATTTTTTTTCCGGTTTGACAAAATAAACTAGAAAAAACGTCACACGCCGAGTGGACCTAATGGCCAGCTGTCGCAAGAGTAAGTTATTCCTGCAACCACTACATTATATAATATAAAGATTTTAAATGCATACTGTCAGTTTGCATTTTCAGGCTTACATTCATGATGTACACTTTTACTCAAAACTGACTTTAAAACACCACCGACTGTTCGCAATAACTTTCTTTTGCAATCACACATGGAATTTGGTCATAGCAAATACTAAGCCAACTGTTCGCCCAAATCTAGTCGTCAGGGGTTGCATTTCACAGGTAACGTTAGCAATTAATCATGTTTCACTTACAGCCGTGGGCGATGCTCCTTGTTGTCCTGTCTGTAACGTTAAGTTTGAAGATTGTTGGGATCGCAGTGTCCTTTAGACGCCGACCGTGCTGTAGTACCGGTAAAACTATCCAAATAGTCATCTGGTTCAAAATCCTCGGAGCAAACACGCCATTTCTTGATCGTTTCTAACGGTGTTTTGAGATCCATGTTCAGAGCAGCCAGCCATTGATTCATTAGTCGAAATTGCTTTTTTTTCGTGGGAATTCTATGAAAGATGGTAGTAGATTACGTCTTCGACTTACTATCACAGCCCCTTACAATGCACATAACCATAGCTAATCACACACAGGTAAATCCAGCCACTAACAATTTACCAGCTGCAACTCTGACAGCTGCAACAACCGGAATTACACAAACTTAGCACCGGTCACATTGGAAGTTACCTAGCTGGGATCTAATTTCAGGCGCTGTGTGATATTAATGCGCCTACTTCGGCCATGTTACGGCAGCAAACTTCCTTGACTATTACGCCGGAATGGGAGTGTAGTTCCTAATATTATCAGCCTAGAAAACCGCTGCTTTACATTTCCGCTGGTCTTAGTACACAATATAACTACAGAAGAGTCAAGTTTTAAATAGGACAAATATGGAAACTCGTTGGTCATTTTTGAACGCGATGCTACTGGTCTAATAGGATTCAATGATTTATGCTAAGCTATGCTAAAAGTGATATCGCCAGAACAAGAGAATGGCTGAATGGATTTCAAAACGGTAAAAATCAACTTATTAACTCGGGGGGAGTTAGAGAATGAGCCTATTTCCAAAAAAAGTGGAGTGTTCCTTTAAATTAAACCCTAACTCACAACAATATGCAGAGATAGGGTGCTTCTCAAACGGAAGGCTACATCCTACCAAGGCTGCGTCCTTCCTAGTTCAGTCCTTCAGAGGCTTGTAGGCTAGAGTCCTCCTCAGCATTAAATGCAAGAATGAGACGGTCTATAGCAGGTGCACGTGGCTACGTCTCATATGTTCCCGCCCTCACATCACGGCACGAAAATACTTCTAAAACTTTTTGAAAAATACCTTGTATTACAAATCTTTATATTACTTGGCTTTCTATTAATGCAATACAATGAATCACAGTCGTCTGCAGTCTCCCAGTGGCTTACATTATTGGCAGTTCAGCATTTAGTGAGTAATTTACATCAAAGCAAAAGATGACATCTATATCCAAAAACATTATTTTTATCTTACATTTCATGATAAATTATTACAAGCTCAGAGTTTTTCGTCAGTTTATTTTCATGAAATGGAATGGTGTACTAAAAAGTGGGTGTGGGTGATTGAAGGTCGTGAAGGATACATCCCATGCATCCTTCAAATTCAGTGGAAAGAAGGACACAAAATAAAAGCTGCCTACATAGGATCCTTCCGATTGAGATGGCCTTTAACGATGTCTGATGACGTGACTTTGAGATATGCAGCCTTTGTAAGATGCAGCCTTCCATTTGAGAAGCACCCATGGAGTTTGAGATGCTCCACAAATGTAAATGATAGCAGTTTGTGTGGAGAAGCATTTACTGTCTCTGAGACACATGTACGTAGCCTACACGCACGTAAATAATAAAAGCACATATATTAAACCTGCACTGTATATATTTATTTAATTGAATTGTAGCGTTTGTGAATTCACAATAGCAACCGTGCTTTATTATGTTTTTTCTTAAAAAATGGGTTAAATGAATAAAAGTATAATAATGTGTTTCATTCTCTTCCGTGGAATGCGCCACTTCCAGTATTTTACCAGTTACTCGACGTGGGCAAAAAGATTGAATTTCTTTTAAATCGAGTGCTCGAATTGAATCTAGAAATCGTGACATCCCTAGTTCTGAGCAACAAGCAGCAGTGGAGCTTTGTATCCGAATGAACCACAAAACGGTTAAGTGAATAATTCAATGACTTAAAAGACCATTATGTTAGTTGTTCCTGAATGCATCAATGTTTGAATAAATTGTTTAAATGAATAGTAAGTCTCAAAATAATCATTTTGCCATCAACTGACAGAGTACCTAAACTTCACACTTTAGTTAAAGCCTTTATGTACAGTAGTCAACATTTGAAGTGGATCAGAAAAGTTTATCAAAGTTGTCTAAGACAAGAATAGGAATTGTTTTGGTTTTAGGACAACTTTGATCAACTTCAAATGCTGACTACTATATAATGCGTTATAAAGGTATTCATAATTTATGTTGCAATGGATTATATCTTTTCATAAATAATTGTAATCAAAATGACAGAAAGGTTTTGTTTTAATGCATTACACTTTTTTTGTTTTAACAATTAATAGAAAAGTATTATAATGTATAATAACTGTGGTTACAATTATTCATGGGATCACAATGCATTACAAGGCATAATTAATACATTAAAACTACTTTTATAATGCATTATATATAAAGCCTTAAAGTAAAGTGTTACCACTGATAGTTTGCCTGGAACATGCAGCAAAAAGTAGGGTGATATGGTAAAAAGTTGTGTTAGACTGTTATAATAGTACCCTTGGAAAGTGTACATTGAAAATTAGTACAAAATTCTGTTAATGGATGTTTTAAATAATACTTAGGAGAATGGATTTTATTTAGGTCGAAGGACTGTGTCCTAGATGTGTTTCATAAGTCATGTAATAGATAATGATTGGCCTGCAGTGTGGGAGTTCCAACAGTTCAAGGAAACAGCCAAGAACTGACTAGAGTTGTTTGTCATGCTAGATCAGTTTTTTTGCATGTTTTCACAAGGGGGTTTGGCAGGAGCGGCTGATTTGCATGAGTCTCATCACTCACATGTGCACATTCTCAGGTATATGGATATAAAGAACTCTACTTTCAGATATCATTAATATAGGAAATGATAGAGATGGTCATAGCCTAGAAATTACAGATCTGGACTGCCAGTTGTAAACAGATCTCCCCTGCTGGGTAATGGGAGGGAGCCAGCAACTGGAGGGTTACTGACATCACAATCCATCTCTGCCGTCAATACGTCCTTGAGAAAAGCACTTATAGCTAAGTTGCTCCACAGGGACCGTCCATGCAATTAATCTAGTGTAAGTTCAATTGAAAACGTGGCCGCTAAGTCAAAATGTTCAATTTCAAAGGTGACATCCTGCATTAGAGATGGCTTGGCATAAGGGAAAGCTCAGATTTGACAAGGTGAAACATCTGGTTCTTGATGGGTGGTATGAATACAAGTAGCCACTCGCAGGCCTGCAAATATATCTGTGCTTTCAAAACCAGGGGAAAAGGAGAAAAAAGACATCACTCCAATCAAACAGTGAAAAAGTCAAAAGTCACACAGTGCCAAATAATACAATGTGTGGCTAACATAATAATGAATCAAGTGCTGTCCCCTTGGGCACACCATTTAATACACTTAATAATTAAGGTGAGACTAGCTGGGTAAGGTCATTACTGTAGAAATTTCAATGTAGAAATATTTGTTTTATTATTATTATAATTATTATATTGCGCTTTAAAATCCACCATAATAAGAAATAAATCTTTGGTACAAAACAACAAATTATTTGTTTTACATTGTCAAGGCAAACAAACCATATCATGCATGTTTTGGGGCGGTTAATATTACTACATTATTACTACAGAATTTGTCAAAAAACGTGTCAATAAACTTTAAAAAAATTGCAAATAGCCTGCCTTGTTGGCAGACACTATTTACACTATTTATGTGTGATTGGGCTAGATAACATTACAAAAGACAAATTTAAATTTGCCTTTTGCCGAATTCATTTTCTCCCTTTTCACACTTCATATCACATCGGAAAGGTATTTACTTTCAATAAAAATGAAGAAACACGCAACGTTATTCTATGTGTTGACATAATTTCAACTGAAACAGGAAGACAGGGCAGGACATATATCAAGCAGTTCCACCTCTTTTTAAAAATAGCCAATAGTATTTAGTTTATATCACAGCTTGGGCCTCATTTTACAGCGTACAGCAGCCACAAACTCATCCACATCGCTATAAAATATACCAATCTATATAGAATTCAAATGGGTCTGATACGTTTTGTGGTCTGTGCTGACTTGCATATATGATCCACTCCATGCTATCATTTCTCTAGACTGGAGCAGACAGTGTGTGCGCTGAGACGGTTCGTGTGACTCAACGCAAAACCAGATTTCTTTCACCTCATTGGAAAGCATATTTACACTGTCTATATTGTTCCCTATCCCCTGTATAGTGCACTATGTGCCTTTTACCGTGCAGAAAATACTAATTCTGTGAACAAGTGACTGATTTCAGCCTCAGCTTCAGCGTGTATTTATAGTGTAGGGGGTGGAACATTTCAGATTCTAGAGAGCATTTGATTGGACAGAAAGTTTGATGAGAAGCTGAAGTGCAGGGTGATGTCATCAAAACCATTGATCCATATCAGTGGAAGTTAGAGACTGTAAGTTCTGAATGCTTTTATGGCAATGCTTTTTTTTTAAATCTCTATCAAAACCCCTTTCTCAGATTAAACCATTCTCAGATTCTTGGCTGTGTGACGTCACACAGACAGGCCCCTCCCACGATTGTTGACTGACAGCCCTGAGTGAGCTGCAAACTCTCCGGCATTTTTCAACGCTGCAGCAGCGTAGACAAAAAATGTCTCCTAAGCGTTTGAGGTGTTCTGTTGCTGCATGTAATAATGAAACATAGCAGTCCTTTACTCCGACATCTAAGCTGCTGAATATGCAGAGGATAACTTCTGTTTTTGAAGGGAATGCAGCCCCTGATTTGCCTAAATGTGTCTATGCTCGCACTAATCTAGCTTCACCTGCAGAAGAAGTGAATATACGTTTTTTTTTTTTTTTATGAATCTTTGCAAATCAACTTTCCTAATAATGTGCTAAATGCGGATAAAGTTTACGGTCTCAGAAAACTGCTCACCATCCAATGGAAGACAGGGGTGGGGTGAGCAGAGCTCATTAACATTTAAAGAGGCATGCACCAAAATGTGTTGCTGTGAACAGAACTGTTTTTGACAAGATAAAATGGGTGTTGTTTTCAGTACCATTAAGAAATTTTAACCAAAGTATGTTATAGACTTTGCATTAAGATCCTAAAGAATCATATCAACTTGTGGAGAATGGGCACTTTTAAAAATACCCCATTACTCAGTAAGTTATTTCTTTAGAAAATTTTTACTTTTATTCAGCAAAGTTGCATTAAATTGATCAAGTATGACAGTAAAGATTTTTTCATTGATATACATGTCTGTTTTAAATAAATTCTCTTCTTTCTAACTTTATAATTATCAGATAATCCTAAAAAAATGTATCATGGTTGATAACTGTCACAATAGGGGACTCGGGAGACAGACGTTCGGATCCAAGTGCAGGCTTTATTAAGAAGGCGTGGTACACAGACAGGGTCAATCACCGGCAAACAACAACAACGAGGATAATCCAAAGAGTAGTCAAACATAGGCAGAAGGTCGGGGCTGGCAGCGAGAATCAAAACACGGGGAGGAGTCCAGGAATCAAACACAGAGAAAACAAACACGGAAAGAAATGCTCGGAAATAATGACCAGATGGAACAATAAGACTTCGCCAGGTGGCTGTGTGTGTGAGAAGCTTAAATGCAGTCAGTGTGATGAGGTGCAGCTGTGAGCGGTAATCAGTGCAGTGAGAAACAAGGAGCAGGTGAATGCAGTGAGTAGTGCAGTGGCTTGTGGGGAATGAAGTCCATGATGTGTAGTGCAAGAGTTAATGATGACAAGACGACCAATACGTGACAATAACAGCCTAATAAAACATAATAGAATGATTTCTGAAGGATCATGTGACACCCAGCAAAGGCTGGAGTAATGGCTGCTGAAAATTTAGCTTTGCTATCATCAGGAAATCTTACAAATTAAAGTACAAACTAATAAATTACATTTTAAAATATTTTACTGTATTTTTGTTCAAATAAATGCAGCTGCTGAGCGACTTCTTTTTAAAAACATTATAAAATCTTACTGACCCTAAAACATAATATTAATTCATATTAATATTCATTGTGAATCTACACAGCGTATTTTGACAGACAATTATGACTGAGTTAATAGTGAAAGAATCATGGCATCACTCCAGAGGCCCTGCCAAAGCAATACAGTGGCAAAATAATTTCTGGCCCAGATCCATCATTTAATATTAAATGGTTTATCAATTATTTACCCATCTATCTGATATAAATGTTTGTTTATCTGGGTTCTGCATCTGCAGTCATATTAAATAGGCAGTCTCATAGAGTTTAAATTCAACTAGTTAATTCGTCCCATGTAATGCATGTACCCTGTCGTAGAATATCACTCTGCAGGAAAAGCATAAACCCTGGAAAGGAGGAAACAGCTGTCTGGGAGCATTACTCTCTACTGGAACCAAACTATGTTTGTCAGAGGTCAGCCTGGGGGAGCAGCTCACCCTGGTTGAGGTTTTAAACAGTGCACAGAAAGATGACAGACGTAATTACCACTGCTAAATTTTGAGGGTCTCTTGTTTACTCTGGCAAACCAACAGCAAGTGCGGGGTCTTTGACTTGATTGTCAGGCTCCGCCATTGTTTTCCGGCTCTGCCCTGAAGCAACGGAGTTGAGCGGTGCATCACAGATGACACAACCCCCTCTGTGTGGAGGGTGAGAGGGAGCAAGGGGAGAGAAGAACGGGGGGAAAAGAGAGCGCAGGGGCCTCCATAGCTCTCGCAGCCTCCAGGCATAGCGGCAGTATGGTGTCAGTAATGAGAGTTCTCCAGCAGAGCGGGGACCAGACACTCTGCCTTTTCCACTGCAGCAGATGTCACCGCAGGGACAGCTGAACAGAAAAGAGGCACGGGCCAACCTTCTTCTCCTGTGCTATGATACAGATGCTGAAAGAGGAGCTAGGCTCAGAGCTGTGCTTAATTACGGTGCGATTGCGTGAGTGTTGTTAGCAGGCTTGTGAAAAGTAACTGGCTGAAAAGGAGGACAGTGATTCTACCCCATGGTGCTGGAGAGTCTGAGAGAGACGTATTCATCACTCACACTGCTGTGTGGATGGCGATGAGAAATGGATCACAGTCCAGACTGAAAGTCACAAGAGCAGAAAAAAAAAGTGTTGTTAGTTTTTATTAAATCCCCTTTCGCTGGTACATCGTTCATGATGAAGCTGAGTTATTTGTTTTTCATTAAAAAGGATTATTAGAATTCATTGAGTTGTGCTTTTTAACTCCATATAAGTCAAATGTAAATATTAAATATTAATTATATTCGTCATGCACTGTACACATCGTAACCTGTCTTTCACCAAACAAACGGATGTGCTGTAAAGGTTGTGTGGGGGGAAAAGCTCAAGATTTATAATTGGAAGGTTGCTGGTTTGTTCCATGCCATGCACGAAAAACACAACCTTAATAATTTAGTTAAACTTGGATTTATTGATTATATTTAAACAAACACAATATGACAGAAGTCGCTTCAAGTAAATCCAACTCTTTTTTTTGAGCTAAGAGAAATGATTATAGACAAATTAATATAATAAAATCATGTACAACAGTGAGTCAGGGAGCTTTCAGATTAGTTTTGTGAAGCGCCGTTAATCTCCACTTGGTAAAATGAATTAATAATCCACACAAAATTAAATATGTTTAAATAGGACATCGGATGCAAAATTCATTTTTAAATGGTGTTCACATATGGTCTTAGAAGTGTGTGGACAGTGACACAACCACTCTTTAATGATAAAAATCCATCCACTCCTTTTTTTTTAATCCCCAAAAAACCTAAACAGTCTAAATTTTCAAGCCATTTTGATTTTCTAAGCAGTATGACGTCATACTGCTGAGGCTCCGCCCACAACCACTCACATAGTTGTACACTGTCCGGCATTTTCTCTGCACTCGAGCAGCTGTATAGCAATAGCGTTTTGTAAGCAATGCAGGTGTTTTGTAGTTGGAAGTAAAAGTTAACATAAGAGTGTTCATTTTCTCCCGACATCAGAGCCACTGAGGATGCCTTGCATTAGGTTTGCTTTTGGTCCCACTTTGTATTAGGTGGCCTTAACTGCTATGTACTTACATAAAAAGTATAATAAGTACAATTTAGTTATTGTGTCCATATTATATTGCAAACACTTTTGCTGCTATTGAGGTGGGATATGGGTAAGGTTAGGGACAGGTTTGGTGGTGTGGGTAGATTTAAGGGTGGGTTATAACGTAAGGGATAGGTCAACAGTGTAACTATAATTATAATTATAATTACAGAAATTACTTACAGATGTAATTACATGTTGGTTTTAAAAAATATATAATTACAATGTAAAAACATGTATGTACACAATGAGTGCATTGTATCAAATGATTACTTAAATGTAAGTTCATTGTAGTTAAGGCCACCTAATATAAAGTGGGACCTTGTTTTTTTATGGTAATGTGCCACCAAATACACAAAAACCCAACAGGGAGTGGAGTGAGCAGTACCTCATTATCATTTAAAGAGCCATGCACCGAAACAGGTTGGTGTAAACAGAACTGTTTTTGACAAGGTAAAAAGGGTGTCGTTTTACCAACCAATGAGGAATTTTAACCAAAGTATGTGGCAGACATTTCAAGAAGATCCTAAAGAATAATACCAGCTTGTGGAAAATAAGCATTCAATGATCCCTTTCAAAGACAAACATAGGTTTTCTATAGGGCTAATCAATGCAAATGATTATAAAAAGATGTCTAACTATTTGCTGCCCATTTTATTGAAATTGTGTTTAAAGAACGTTTTAGTGGATAAATGTTGGTAATTTTCACCTCGTGCTCATAGTTTTGATTAGAATATGTACATACGTTGCATATGATCTAGTTAATTTAAAATATTTTAATGCAATTGAAGCTCAAATCAAATCTAAAAATTTGGCATTAGCATATGTACAGAACTCCACGCAGCTCCTACACTGGAAATGAAAGACCTTCAGTCTGTTATTTGTCAGAGACAGATAATAGGCAGCATTATACTCAATAGAACTGCAAAAATAATATTTTCAAAACATTCCCACTGTGTCCATTGTTGAGACAAACAGCCAACTTCAAGTCATCGGCTGAGGCAAATCTTGCTCAGGCTGGTACAAAGTATATAAATTATATTTTATGATAGAATTTAGGGGACTGTTCAACCTACAGATGAATGACTTACAGCCTATTGTCTCTGCATTTTAAGCTAGGAAAAGAAAATGTATTTTAACATCGAAAAAATGACTCACTTAACTTAAATAGTGATGTACATGAAACAGGCACATTTTATTCTTGTCGGAGCTTATTATGTTCTTTTCCAGTGTGGCACAATCTTGTGGTCTAATTTCACAGGCACGCAGGTGAAGGTTCTGTGTGTCCTTCTAAAGGTAGACTTTAAATTTCAAGCCACATTAATCCTCTCTTGTGCCTCTAAGCAAAGAGACTTGTCTTTTGTTAGTCTTTGTCTCCCTCAGACTCTCTAACCATGTTATTTTAGTCCACGTCAATCCTTGAAGACCCGAACCCTACATCATTTCATGCCTCTCAATAGTTAAGCCTTCTAAGCAATGATTGTGATCCTAGGCAGAGTGCCATGAATATCTTCTTCTCATTATCTGTGACATGACATAGCTTTGTCAGTGGGAAGTTGCTATACAGGCTGACACAACTCAGGGTCTGTCCACTAAAATTTGCACCATTCTGCTTCGGTTTTCCACGGGTTGTTGACAGGTTCATCTGCTCCTCTTTGGCATATCTCACAATGAATCTTTCAGATGGAGCCTCACAACTCACTAGAAACCGTTCACTGCCACATATCACGGTTTCAACAAACAGTGCAGCCCTTGTTGTGTTTACTCTGGGGTTTCCTTTCCCCATTGATCTGTCATTTCCTCCATTTAGGGCTTTAGCAACATAATTGATGCTCTCTAATAAACAGAACAATAGGAAAACACAGAGTTTATGATACGACTGGTTTGCCAAAAATAATTTGCATTTACCACTAGAGAGCATTTTATGCATTAATTAAAGCAGCTTGCATGCTGAAAGATGCCAAAGCTCATCTGGCATTCATCAGAACAGACTCACTTTGGCTTCCTGGTTTAGAATGCAAAAGGGCATCACAGAGCACACTGTGTCTATTCACTCATTATCGTTAGTGTGCCACTCTGGGTTTTTATCATCTCAAATTGAAGGCTGGCATAAATACTACTAGGACAGCAGGATAACGCTGTAACCTGTTTTGTAAATGTTTCACACATCATCTCTCTTGAAAAAAATGTACAAAGGCATGTTTTCAATCTAAATGTGTCTAGTTACTTTCAGAGGCACGTTCAAATGAGGTCTCCAGAAGGGCAATGAGCATGACAAACTCTGTCATGTGCTAAATGTCACTTCTTGCCCTTATCACAAGATCACCTTGATGGCAAGTTATCTAGACATCAGATTCATGGCTTAGCTCTTACACTTGAAACAGGATCAAGTCTTTTTGGCCCTCTCAGAAGTGGCAAAAATAATCCTTTTTAAGTTGCTGCCGGTTTACAAAATCATTTAAAAAAAATACAGTTAGAAATGGCTGTGATTGATTTAAATCAAGTGTCTTATTAAAGTGAAAAATCTTTGATCTGTTTACATGTGATTTTTATCTGATTTACTTCAGAGAGAATGTTTCAGTGCAGATTACACCAGTAGGTGGCGACAAGAGATTGCTTTCATTAGTGGCTCTTTGCACTATTTATTTATTTATTTCATTCAAAACACTGATTCATTCAGGAACATAAAAACATGATAATCCTTTAAAGGGGACCTCAGATGGCCATTTTCTACAAGTTGGTATGATTCTTTAGGGTCTGTATGAAATGTCTGCAACATACTTTAGTTAAAATTCCTCAATGTTCATGTAAAACAGCACTATTTTTACCTTGTCAAAAACAGCTCTGTTTACAGAGACCCGTTTCGGTGCATGCCTCTTTAAATTATAATGAGCGGAGGCAGCTGGATCACAAACAGTGGGTACTGATCCATCCTCCATCCTGTTTTAACTTTTTAGCCAAACCTGCCTTGTATTGTCCTTCGTTCAGAAAGCAGGAAATGACTAAAAGGATTTCTGCAGACATAACCGAATTTAGTTGTATCAGTTGGCGCATTACTATCAAAAATAAAACTAATCCACTGCGTCTTCAGTGGCTCATATGTCGGGAGAAAATGGATGTTCACTTTTAAATCCAACTACAAAACGCCTGCATTGCTTACAAGACATTTTTCTGGCTACAGCTGCTCAAATGCAGAGAAATTGGCGGACAGTGTACATGTCAGTATTTTGTCTCTGTTCTGTTCTGTTTTCCCAATGTTTTTCCCCTTCTGTTTCTAGTCCATATGGTTTAGTCCTTGTCCCCCCCTTTTGGTTTAGTCTTAGTTGGTTTTGTCTTGCCCATATTTGTATTTCCCCCTCGTCATGTTATCTCGTTTGTTACCACGCCCCCGTTTCTGTGTATTTAAGTCTGTGTCTAATCACTCCCTGCTGTCCGTTGTTAATGTTACATGTGCTCATTTCTTGCTCCCGGTTTTTGTTTGTTTGTTATCATTTTCAGTGTTTTCATTTAATAAACTTATATATATTCATTTACTCCGGTTCTCCTCCTCCATCTCCACTCCTCAACCCAACCAGACTGTGACAGTACAAGTGTCTAAGGACAGAAATATGCAAATATGGGACAGTCCATCAGCGGCCGTGGGCGGAGCCTGAGCAATATAATGTCATACTGCTCTGAAAAGCAAAATGCTTGATAATTGAGACTGTTTAGGTTTTTTTGGGATTAAAAAAAGGAGTAAATGGATTTTTATCATTTGTAGGGTGCTATTGTCCACACATTGCTAAGACACA
Organism: Garra rufa; assembly: GCF_049309525.1. NCBI lineage: Eukaryota > Metazoa > Chordata > Actinopteri > Cypriniformes > Cyprinidae > Garra > Garra rufa. The sequence continues at coordinate 31,398,877 of NC_133363.1, forward strand.
TTTATACGCAAACACCATGTAAAAGTGAATTTTGCATTCAATGTCCGCTTTAAGTTACTGAATCATTCACTTAACTAATTGTTTTTAAATAAATTGCTTGATTCAGGTACGAACTACAAAACCAGAGACCAGTTAAATCTGTTTTAGCTTTATTTGTTTTTTGTTTTTTTTTGTTTGTTTGTTTTTCATTGGCGGAGCAAAAATAGACAAAGCAAATGGAAATACTGTGTCTAGAATGAAAGTTTCTCAATATTAATGTCTTGTTCTTAATGTCTTGTTTTCTCAGTTTGATGTCATTGTTGAGTTCAAGTGCATTTGTTAAAATATAAGGTTTACTTCTATGGCATATGGATAGATGTACTTTATTGATCCCTACGGGAAATTTAGGAGCATGGTGAAGCACACATGATATATATCCTCCTATGGCAATTAAACATGACGGAACATGCAGCGATATACCATTACGTACAGTGAGAGATATGAATGTGTTATGCGTTAATGGTAATGGCTTCTTGCATGGAAAAGAGTGACCTTGTTCAATGTCATTACTCCTGACTAGGGAAACTGCAGGAGTAATGTGTGAGGAAGCATGTGATGAGGAAACAGCGTTGTACAGCCTAATGGTAGCAGGCAGGAAGGATTCCCAGTAGTGCTTCTTAGAGTAGAGTGCTGGAACAAGCCCACGGCTAAAGGTGCTTCAAGATAGCGGACTGTGGAAAGGGTATGAAGAATTCTTCATTATGAACTCCAATTTTGTCATCATCCTCTTCTCCACCTCTTCCTCACATGAGTCCGGGGTAAAGTATCTAACCTTCCTCAAAGTTTGTTCAGAAGAAAACGAGAAGTGCAAATCCATGTTTCTTCCTTTGCAGATTAGTTTACATGTTGTCATATCAGACAGAATCCGAAGTAGCTCTTAATTGTTATGCATCACATGTTGTTTATTTTGAATTTCCTGAGGCATAAACAAAACAAAGGCTACATTTGCATGGATCTGGTGATTGATCACCTCTCTGCAACAATTCCGTCCCCAGCCACACGAGACGTGATGTTTCATTCGTCGACCCATAAGTCACTTTGCGCCATTGCACGACGGCGCCTGTGACAGTAGCGTGAGCTGAGAGCCGTACCCCTGATCTGTCTGAGACTGGCATATTCAGCAGAGTCGCTGTAGTTCTGTGCTGATCCCATTAGTTTAACAGCATGGAATAAAAAGTGTCTTGGAGGGAAAGAGTGACTCACCAACCTATCCTTTCCTCTCGTCAACCATTACTGCGTGATGTCACAAAATGGTGAACTCTTCCATTTCTTAGCTCTTGGGAGGTGAAGAGCCCCCGTCATCCTGTCAACATAAATGTATTCTGCTACGTATGTGTGTGTGCGTGTGTGTGTGTGTGTGTGTGTGTGTGTGTGTGTGTGTGTGTGTGTGAAACACCACCAAAGGAGCACTTACTCATAAAGTAATCCAAGATACATTTACAGGGAGTCTAAACATAGTATCTTTGAGACAGAAAAATCAATAGAAGCAAATACTGGAAACCATTTAGACCAAGCCTAAAAATGGACCATAGCAACACAAATAATACGCACGCTGTGACACCTCACACCAAAAGTGCACCAGGTTTAGGGTAATATAAATCTCATCAGATGTTTATTTATTCATATAAGCAATTAAAGGTAACACTTTAGAATAAGGTTCAATTCGCTGTGATTAGTTCATGTGTATAATGAAATATAAAGGTTTTTTTTTCAGTATGTGTAACATTAACCAATATTAATTAACTTTTAAAGGGATAGTTCACTCAAAATGAAAATTCTTTCAATAGCTTTGTTTCCGTTATCCTTCAAATTGCGCAAATTAAAATTGTTAATTGAAAATACGCCTCATGCGGCAATTATCGCAAAATAGTTTTTACACTCGCATGATGTGGTTTTGCAGGCACTTTGAAAAAAGGAATATTTCGTAAAACTGCAATGGAAACCTTTTTTTCACATTTACAGGTCACATGGCATATGTAAAAAGTCATATGTACTATAACCTCCAAGAAACACTTCATATGTGGCCGCTCTCAAGTATAAGGGGCTTTCCGGGCCATTAATGCTTAGACGATTTACACTGTGGTGCATTATGGCTCTGACACGGCCACCGGAGCTGATCACTGCCACTCTAGTCAATGCTTGTGTTTATACCAGCCGCACACGTTTCAGAAGCGGCTCTCCATGCTGTTTCTGTAAGGATACACACAAATGCCTCTTTCCATTAAATATAGCCAAAATCCCACCAAAATCAATTGCCATGACTTATCGTTAGGGATGCACGATACTATCGGACTGATATCGGAATTCAGATCACGTCAGCAGTGTGGCTCATTCTTGAAGCAAAGTTTTGCCTGAATGCTGATTAGAATCACAGTTTTGGATCGCATTTAATCTGAGAATGCATGTATATAGAATGACGCGTTCAGTGTGTGATAAACAGTAATAGTATGTGCAGTGGCAGCCTCTCCCGGGTCCTAATGCATCTTCGGTAAGGAGTTTTAATTTCGTAGGGGGTGCTGTTGGCCTACTGGTAATAAAATGAAAGTAAAATACACAAATAACATTTAGACCAGCAATAATATCTGGCCCACTTCTGCAGCCAGATTATTTTGATAGCGGCTGGTTCTGAAATAGATCTGTCATGACAGCAACAGTTACTCACAATTTATTCAAATTGCCTTTGAATTCACGCGCACTTTGTGTAAAGGGAGCACATCTTACGATATAACACCGTGTCCTACTACGCGACACCAGGACACACAAAGAAAGGAGTCTTTGTCCTAACTAGCCACGACGGCAACACGCAAAATTTCTATTTTAGAAATGGTTTCAATTTCTGTGACGTCGCGGCTGGAACAACAACACAAACTATGAAAGTTTACCTCAGATACTGAAAATAAATTTAAGCAAACATATGTTAAAACGGCGAACCAACAAGTATTTTCCATGACAAAGATGGTATCAGTCACTCAAAATATTTAGTTTTAACAATGCTAAAAGGTTTCATATTTATGAATAAGATTATAAACTTGTCCATTTTGTTGAGAGAGCACTGCAATTCTGCGCTTCTGAATGGCTGTGGCGTCACGTGACTCACGTCTGGGGCCTCATTTATAAAACTTTCTTACGCACTGATTTGATCTTAGAGTGTTCGTACGATCAAATCCACGTCAAAGTACAGATTTATAAAAACCGTCTTTGACGTGGAAAAGTACTTATCTCCACGTCAGATTCCAGCTTGGCGTACGACCGTTTCCTTGTGGTAATGCCTGGTATTGCAGATAGTTCAGCCTCACTATAATTTGATTTCTTGCGCTCCTTTTTACTTGCCATTGTCACAGAGTTTTTGCTTTAGGAATGAGCATTTTATATGTTAATTATTTAACATTCAGCTGCACACAATTCCACGATCATTTGTGATTTATAACCGAATGACTGGCGTATGCATGGATTTCGTGGTACGTTCGTTTTCTCTGAATCGCTCTTACGTTCAAATCAGAAAAGTTCTTAGATAAAATCAAGGATGGTTTCTACGCAAGTCTTTATAAATGAGGCCCCTGGTGTGGACAGCTAAATTGATTTAAAGGTCAGAATCTATAGCTTACATGAATAAAAAAACTCACAAACATGACACTTGTAAATTAAATAATTTTATATATACTGATTTATTAATTATGTGTGATTTGTTATGTTAGCTCTAAAAGATTTTCAACTTTTACAGCTCTTTTGCTTTAGACCATCTACAAATGTTAAATGTTAAAATAAAATGTTAAGGTTACCACTGCATCTTTCTGAGAAAAAAAATAAAATGCAGACTATTTAAAGTTATTTTCAAAGCTTCATTATAAAATATATATAAGTCATTATAAAATAACTTCATTATTGTTTATTTAATTCTAACGAATCAGTTTTTGTTAAAAACTAACCAAACGTAAACATATTTTACTTATGATTTCTGCACAGGAGAGATATGGTATTGTTTTCAAACAAAATGAAATATATCGGTATCGGCCAAAACTAGTTGAAAAATATCAGCATCACCAAAGTTTTGCGCAAATCTGTAATGGAAACACACCTAGTAATTACTTGTTTTAAACCCGTAAGACTTTCGTTTATCTTTGGAACACAAATTAAGATATTTTTGATGAAATCCAAGAAAGCTAGTAAGGACATTGCAAAAAAAAAAACTAAAATAACAACTTAGTTCAACAATTTCTTCTCTTCCTTGTCAGTCTTGGACGCACGTTCATGAATGTTAAGACTTACTGCTTAACTAATGTCAGTAAAACTTATTTTAAAGTGTTACCCAGTTGTTGTTTTTATGATAAATGTTATAAGGTTCTTAACTGAGTAATCTAAAAAATAATTTTACTACTAGAGATTAGATGGATTCACAGAAAAAAGTAGGCCTACTCATTTGCATTGCATTTTATTTAAATTGTTTTTTTTTTTGTTTAGTTTTTTTGCAATGGTCTGAGACACTATGCAGCTTCATTCCAGACACTCACTCGTCACCGTCTTTTGTGTTTGTTTTTTTCTGTTCAAAACTGAACACTTTGAACAAGGCGACTTGCCGATAAAAGAGCGTTTATAAGCCATTAGTCTGGATGTATATTGCCTCGACAACATTTGAGAGGTGAGGAGAGGTGAAAGCACTTACACTCCATGAGGAGATAGACAAGCAAGGGCGCGCTGAAGAGCCATTCTGTTCCAATTCATTTCAGGTGTAAAAAACCTTGAACCGCATTAGTATTCCCGATGTCAGCAGTGAATCCTCTCTTTTCAATCAGTACCTGTTCAAGGTTTTGTACAGCTTCACGGACCACCCCAGGGACTTCATCCCAGCCAATCGTTGACATGCTCGACATGAAATGCATTGAAGATCAATGATTTTAGGCATAAAAGGCAGACACCACTGAATTCCCAAGCAAATAGACTTGTTCTTCCCAGGACAGGAGATCTGTTGGTAACTCTTGGGCATTCATCGGTTATAACAAAACCCCTTTATCTCATGAAGACATTCAACATTCACTTCCAGCCCATTCCAGTTGTTTAAATCCAGCGCTGTGGATAAAAATACCCAGTGATTTTTTTTCCTCTTCTCACTTCACTGAGCAGGAGCTCAACGCAGCCCGCTTTACTTTAGACTCCCGCAGAACATCCACACACACCCACACTTACAAAGTCGTGCAAAGCGAGGGGTTTAATCCCTTAGGGTGTGATGGAGTGAAGCGAGGTAACTGCGCTTGAGGGTTGGCAATGGTTAATTTCGTGTTGCTGAGAATCGACAGAGTCTACTCTGTTACAGAGAAGCACTTTTCTAGGAAATACATAAAAACATGCTATCAAAAGCCACTCCAGCTATAATGAATTTGAGCTCTGCAGGGCTCAATCAATAGGCACCCCAATAGGTGCTTTATGATACAGTTCATTGTATGGTCGGTGCTCAAAAGCATTGCATTAAATCCACCATATAAAGAAAGTGTTCATGACATTTCACCAGCCAGCTCTTTTCTTCAGCAGGGAGTCATAGGTAGCACTAGCATCTGCTCCAAACATCAAAACAAACCACATAAAAGACAAAAATAGTCATTCTTCCCTGTCTCTCAAGCAAAATGGATCATTACAGATCCATATTCTGCCATTTAGATCCAATACCTCCGTTTACCTCCATTAGAGGGCTCTGTGGAGGATCCAAGTAGCAGATGGGTCTAATTAAAGCTTCCAGCCTGCGTTGAAGTCAAAGGGACTTGCATCATCACCATTCTAGCTAAGACTGCTGATGTTCTGTCCTTGGGGTCAAAAAGTGGGTCAGGAAAAGTACCTACAAAAAGTTCAAAATGTAACAAACTGTGTAAAAAGCTCCTGCTGCTAAGAGACAATGACACAATTTGTGCTAGGGTCTGTGCTAAAAACTTCTGAGAAGAAGGTTGTGATGGCAAAGCTTGTGACGCGATTTCTTCACAGCGAGGAGCACGCCACATTTGACAAAAAAACATTATGTGGCTTGATTTTTCACAGTGCTCTCCAATGCAAGTCATATAAGCACTTCTAAAAATAAACATTAACAGGTTACCCTTGCAGCTCTGTTATTCCAAAGCTTTTCGGGAATAAGGCATAAAGTGAGTTTATTTTTTCCTTACCGAAATAAGATCATCTGGAGCCTGTAGGTAAAAAGAGCATACATGTGAGCAACCCATTTATGATTGTTCATTTCTTACTGTCCCATATGAAATGTCCAGGATGGCTGTTTTTCTACATGATTTTTACTTTTGCTGCTTTCTTGCTAGATTGTTAGGCCTTTAAATGCATAGGCAACTAGGTGTCAACTCAAACAGAGGTTTATCAAGCCTGTGGGAGATCAGATAAATAGTAAGATCTTATAATGTTTTATTGTTTTGACAAGGGAGGGAGGAGAGGTCAGTGAAAATGCTGCTCTCTGCTGTACGTCGTAAGACACTGCAGCTGAATGTTTTATAAAAAAGTTCATGCCACATTAAGAACTGTCTTTATTTGATAAAACTAGGGGAACTACAATCTTAAATGTGCTTAATTACACCAAAAGGCATTTCCTGCATCCAGGTAAATCAGCTTCTAAAGATAATCTGAGCCTGTATGGACTTAAGCTTTGGTGACTATAAAAAGTGATTATATGGATTCAGTTATCTACTACACAAAAGGTATGTATTCCAGACTTTTTAACAGCTGTCTGCATGGCACAATAAGAAACCGCAATATAGATGATTCTCCACTGCAGGGGCACCGCTAGGGGGAGAAATTTATTACAATTCTAAGGGCCCACGCCATTTAGGGGCCCCCAGAGATCTGCTTTTGTGTGGTAGGGGGGCCCAACGTCATATTTTGTCATCGGACCCAAAATTGCGAGCGGCGCCCCTGCTCCACAGTCATTATTCAGTAACTTTGAAAAAGCACTACACAGATTCCTCTAAAAAAACAACTAGAACTAAATGAGGGTATCTGACCTTAGAGCAATCTGGTCATTGTCTGCTGTGCTTAAAGTATTTCAGTATAAGCTACTCTATGTTCAGATGATCTCTACCTACATCTCACTCTGGCCTATCTTAATATCTACTTGACAACAGTATCTGTCATCACTTCACTGCCACATGACAGTATTTGAAACCTGCGTCTCAGTGAATCAATACCTTCCTGAGTTCTCAAGGTGACACAGCGATACAAGGTCAGGCTGAATGAAACTGCACCTTCACCTTTTTCCAAACACAAATGCTGGATAGACAAATGATCTTAAATTGAGTCACTAGGGTTTATTTTTGGTTTATGTTCAGCTAGGTCTCATTAATTACAATAATACCAGAAATTTTGACTTTATCCACCTTTTTCTTGCCGTAAAAGTGGGCAAGGCTATTTGTAAATTTTATGTGTCTAGCTTTCTTTCTATTCTGCATCAAGTTATTTTTAGCTGTACAAAACAGCTTGATTTGCTGCTTGATACTGAAAAATGGTTTGCCTTACCATGTTATTTTAATGTATTATCTTATATGAGCACTTATATGGTTTGTAGTGCAAACAGTTTTACCGTTTACTGTACATTGTGTTATTCTTCTCGTTATTTCACAGGCTTACTTCCGCGTTAAAGAAAAGGTGGATACTGACAACTGCATGGATGCATGAAGTTATGTATAATAACTGCGAATAACTGCTGTGATTTCACACCAAAGCTGTATATCTTTTGTTTTATAAATTGTGTCAACGTCTTTCTCCATCACACAGTTCATATATCTATAAAACAGACATTTGTACTCATTTATTTCAGTGTTTGCATCATTAATTTAAGTGTTGTTCTTGGTTTATGCTGGTATGTGGTGTATTCTCAATCTGTAGCACGGCAGCTGCGGAAAACGCTATAGAGGGTTTGCACTTACATCAAGATTTGGTCAGTTGTCTGTGCCGATAGCCTCGTGGGCAGTGTGTCGACATGCAGCACCGTTTTGCTTTGGACGTCCCGTGTTCGATTTGGTCAGTTACCCAGATGCGTGGCTATAATGGCTATACTTAGATGTAAACAATAGCATGGATTGCATGGTTAATGTACTACTGAATACATTATTCTGCTAATTTATGCTGTCTAAACCATGGAAAAAAATGTGTGGAAGCTGCTAAATCAAAAAGAGAAGGACTTAGTAAGCAGGAAAGGGCACACTATTTTGACAAACGAAAGTTAATAGATGGTAAGGATACATACAAGCAGTATTAATTAAGATATTAAGAACGAACACAAATGTTGTCAAGACTCTTGCCCTGGAAATCCTGGTTCAGTTTGGCCAACCACAAACATCTTTTGTCCCTCAGACAGTTTTTTGCACTCTTGTCCTTGATTTTTTTTTTTTTTTACGTTTGTCAGTCTATAGTACTCAAAATGTTTTTCTTGATTAGTACAGTCCAAAACATGACAATAACTGACCATTGTCAGCAGGAAAAATCTAAAAGTTTCATTCGTTCAGTGACATTGTTTATGTTCAGTGCCGCCATTAAAGCTAATTGACGACGTCGTGCAAACACATACATACATTTAAATCTTGTTTGCTATTTATTTAGTTTAAAAAGGATACTATTTAATACTAAAATACGTTTATATATTTATTAAAATTAATAGGCCGCAATATTTTATTGTGTAGAATTCAATTTATAATGCACTACTACATCACTACTACATTTTATAACCCCTAATTTACCTTTGTTGAAAATGGCATGTGGTTTTGTGCTTCCTGGTACGTCACTCACTGCTGAGTTATGAGTATTTATGCATGTACTTTCATGCAGACGCAGTCAAGTGCCGCTGCTGATGCGCCGCCGTTATGCTGCCTCCTGTCCTACCAGCTGCACTTCACTCTCAGATGGTGCTGTTCATCCAGAAACACGAATGAAGCAATGCAAAAAGTGCTGTTTACTTTTTCTGAGCGAAGGAGAAGCAGAGGATAAAATCAAACTAAACCAAGGCATCTGTTGCAGACACACCAAAAGTTGGAATAGTTTTGAACTGGGTGAGAGATCAGGCGTGAAATTCTCTTCTCAGTAGCAGCATGACCTCTCCACCTGATAATACAGCGACAGAGCCTTCGTGGATTATTGGACCTGGGGAACTGGAGATGCGAAATGACAGTGTGTGGTTCGGCAGGAGTTCCTCAGCGTCCGCGGAGCCGGTAGTGATCACTCAACGCCAGGCATCTCACCTCCATCCCCGCATGTCCGTGTACAGCGCCACCCGTCCCACACTCTCTAGATCCTTCTTTCAAGGACGTGTATATAATTTCTTGGAGAGACCATCGGGTTGGAAATGCTTTGTGTATCACTTTACAGTGTGAGTATTTAACTCTGATTGCTTTAGAGAATCAGATATAGTCTACAACATATTAAAAATAGTCATAAAATAATCGTTTATTGTTGCAAGAGGCACTGCTTGTATTAAATGTTTGATAAGAGCCCAGTGTTGTGCAATATGATTGTTCAAGGTCACTTTTCATTTTGCATAAAATAATTTTCCCTTCAGTGCAGCACTTAAGCATACAGAAACTAAATTAGCTTCCAGAACAATAAATATTAATTTATGGCAATTTATGTCATTTATTATTGAGTTAAACAGAAGTCACTGATGTTTTATTTTTCTGTGGAGGTTTTAAATATTAAACAATGTGTATTAAGTGATACAGAAAAAATAGGTGTTTGTATGGTAATATATATATATATATATATATATATATATATATAAACTACAACAGTTTACACAGCTTTTTGATGTTTGAATGAATCAACTTATTAATAAATGTATTTATGTATTAACTTGAAAAAAAGTTTAACACTTTATTTAATATTACTTGTGACCCTGGATCACAAAACCAGTCATAAGTAGCATGGGTATATTTGTAGCAAATACATTGTATGGGTCAAAATTATACATTTTTCTTTTATGCCAAAAATCATTAGGATACTAAGTAAAGATCATGTTCCATGAAGATATTTAGTAAATTTCCTACCGTAAATATATCAAAAGATAATTTTTGATTAGAAATATGCATTGGTAAGAACTTCATTTGGACAACTTTAAAGGCGATTTTCTCAATATTTCGATTATTTTGCACCCCCTTAGATTCCAGATTTTCAAATAGTATCTTGGCCAAATATTGTAACAAACCATACATCAATGGTAAGCTTATTTATTCAGCTATCAGATGTATAAATTTAAATTTCAAAAAACTGACCCTTATGACTGGTTTTGTGGTCCAGGCTCACATTTAAAAATCTTTGAGGATTGTTCATATAAATGGGAGTACAGAAAGCATCAGTACTCATTACATGAATACTGATGAAATGATAAACTATACCACACGGAGACCTCAACATATGGTACATTAAACACAGCAAGGCCCTGTACCCAAGTATTATGTTGGCAACATTATGATTATGGGTTCATATGCATGAATTGACACAAAGGTGTACTTTATGCAATGTGATTTGCTTTGGATATGGCAAGTGGTCAAATAATGCAGTCATATTAATTAATCATGCCATGAAAGCTGTGAAGAGGGCGAACGGAATTTAGTTTAAACTCAAAACATGCATCAATCCAACAAACCTACAATGATTGTTGGTTTGACTTTGGAAAATCTGAAAATGCAGTAACAATTATGGTGCAGTGGCCTGTGCACATGAAAAAGCTGTTATGTCCTTATCCCAATCCTCTTGCTAAGCCTTGTATTCCTATCTTCACTCCACTTTACTAAAAAAAAGTGAAAGCAGAAAGTCCAAAATAAATAAATATATATAGCAAGAATTTTGGAATAGCAAGTAAACAAAAAAAATGACTAAAATCAGGTAAATCTGTGGCTGTTGTTTATTATTACTTGACCTAAGATCATTTTTGCAGTGTGATGAATAACCTAAAAGGATGCTTTGCAGTAGAATGTAGTCGTTTTGTAATTTTCAAAATGACTGTACTCGTTGGACCTTTCATGGTCTGTATCTCTAGCAGGAGAGGAGGTGATAGCGGGCGGCTAAACTTGGCTGCAGAGGTGACTCTGTTCAGCAGGGGCCCTGTGGGTTTGGTAACCCTGTGACTCAGTGGTGTTGGACAGACATGCCAGAAGAACATGTGAATCTGACTGTGACGGTGTCAGATGCTTCATCGTCGTACAGAAACTGTGTTAACGGCTTTACTAATCGTGGATCGTTTGACTGATACTTGTTTTAATGCGTTTGTAAGAATGATGAGCATGAGGCCGAGGGGTGGAGGTTAGTCTGTAATTAACTGGTGGCTTGTCATGTAGCACATGCATTTTGTTCAAAGTGATTTATGGTGTACTAATATTGTGATGGTCCCTATAGAGCAAATTGAGGTTAATTGCATCGCTTAAGGGCACATGTGGGCTCTCTGGCCTCCTCAGTGCATAATTCATCCCCACCTGTTGCCTTGCTAGCCCAGGGCTTTGAGCAGTAGTCGACCACTTGACCACACTGTTAGCTGCAGCAGGAAATTGAAGAGTCTCGCCTGAATACGGAAGCGCTCTTTTGTTGTGTGAGTGTAGGAGGCAGGGTATGTTAGCCAAGAATGTGCACAAGCTTATCACTGCTTCAAAGGCTGCAAAGCCATGGAGGAACGAAAGGCTCTTATCAAAGCGTGACCCTTGTTTGTGTACATGTGCACATGCTCTTGGAAAAACTAGTAATTGTGTGCCATACATTGTTATTGTTATCCGCTCAGTAGTATATGTGAGTGAAATGTCCCTCACTCATCTATCTATCTGCCTGTCTTCATATCTGTCTGTTTGCATATCTATCTAACTGTCTGTCTGTCAATCTGTCTATTTATCTGTCTGCCTGTCTGTCTGTCCATCTGTCTGTCTGTGAATCTATTAAAGGTCCCATATTGTCAAAATCGAAATTTCCTGGCTTTTTTCATGATAACTGAGGTCTAGGGGCTATGTAACTACCATATGAGTTTCAAAACAGTCAATCCACAGTAAACTGCACACAGCCTGCTTAAAGTAGCTGTTCATTTTCACGAGCCGCTGTGACTTCCGCAAAGATGTGACGTCCGATCTACTCAGTCACCGCCTTCAGTCACCACCCCGAGCACCAATCACATCCCACCCTCCTTTTGTCAAACCCAGACAATATCGTGTCCATAACATTGCTAAGCAACAACAACATGAAAACAAGTCGAGAAAACGCTGTTCAGTCGATAGATTTCAAAACTACATCATTGCACAGGCTTCAGAACAACGTGAATATAAGAGACCAGTGGCACGTCAACTTCAGCCTCTTTCACACAGCGATTACGGGAAATACACGGATAATGTGTCCCATGATTTGTTCCGGAGTTGTTTAATTTGGTTCATTCACAGTTGTTTTCTGGAATCTGTGTGTGCTTTACACACAACCCATAAAGACATGTGACGTTTGGATGTGAGATGTAATGCGACGCGTACGTTTCACTAAACTGAAACTAACCTGAACAAACTGTGCTTCAGCGCTGATAGTGCGGAGCTGGCTCTGCCCGATCGCCGCTTCATTCCACTTTGCACGTATTTTTTTGTCGTGAAGAGTCGCAGAGTAGCGTGCATCATCACTACAACACTGCCTTTATGGTTCTGGCTTTTGTTCACACAGCGCTCGTTCCCGTAATTTTCCAGAATCAGCGCGCATTGTGAAAGGGGCTTTACTAAAGCAACAGTTATGTAGCTTACTGCATTCGGTGTTTGAAAAAGAAAAAACATTAATGATCATTCTGAAATATCCTGTTGAGTATCAGCAGGCTAGGCTCTCTCTATGGCTCTGGGTTCGGCTACAACGATACATGACCGTAGTTACCTGTGATTGGCCTGGCTGTCGTCACTCAGAAAACAACAGGCCAATCAGAAGAGAGGCTCATGAATATTAATTAGATGGGCCAAAATCGACCTGTTTTTGACAGAGCTCCTAAAAAAGGAGCGGTAAAAATATATTGAGATGGATTTTGACACTTATACCACAAATATATATTCTTAAGGACATCAACAACTAAAATAAACCTCCAGAAATGTGTACAATATGGGACCTTTAATCAATAATCTATGATATTTCAAATCATTGAACTTCAGAAAATTCAAAATATTCAAAATTCAAAGTTTGTATTGGCAAATTTGACTTTTCGGGTTAAAAATGACAGTTATATGAATTTCTTCATTCAGGAATTGAATTTCTACCTCAATTTAGATTAAATCAAATTGAATCATGATTTAAAAGGCATCTTGAATTTGATAGATTTGATAAACACTAGTTTTTGGTACCAGCAGACCACCAGTACATCTATTTTAACCCGATCTCACGGCAATTTGTGTGAAAAATTGTGTGAAAAATTTTACAAAGTGGCAAATTTGTATGAAGGACCACCCCTAACCCTGACCTTAAACCTACCCCTCACAAAAATCTTACAAAATAATATGAGCGAAGTCATGCAAATTTATACAAATTAGCCACCTTGTAAAATACATTTTTGGTATTTGTTCATGAGATACTGTTGTCTCTTTTATTGGCTTTGACATTAACGACAGTTTTGGTCATCATTTCAGCATTTGAATCAGCGGCGAATGTGGTTGATCAGCCTGATTTGAGAGTGGGAGTCTTTAGCGCAGTTTGCACACACATTGATTCTGTTGCATTGTTTCTGCCTCAGCCTTTCCTTTTCACTCGGTTAAATACTATTAATTTCAATTACTGGTATGCAGGTATGAATAGTTAAAATAGCCTGCTGCATATTTGATTCTGTTTAGCTTCAGTCATCAAAATACTATTTCTCACTGCTCATTATTTTCTGTTGATTCTACCTCTAATTGCTGTGAGCAACACAATCGCTTTTATGCTGTGTTTATTATGCCTGACTAACCGCTGTGGATTGGTAGATCAATTATTCGTTGCATTGCACGGTAGCCTCTGGCATGTTTATTGACAAGTAGCTTCTCTCATAGACTGCTTGCGGCAGGTTCAAGGTCATTCAGCAATAGTGATTACATAATAAGATAGATATTTGTCAGGCATCCATCTTACACCCAAGGTTATGTTTGTATGTTTACTTACATTTCTGGCCCCTCCCTCTGAATTTGTGATGACAGGCAACAGCTGGGCACTGTTTGTCTGTGGCAGCTGTGTTTCATACCTCTTGGTGTTTCATTTTTATTGTTAATGTAGTCAGACTGATGAATTATTGAGCTGATAGAGCTGTTGTAATGGGTTAAGCATCACTGCCAAAAACAAACACTGGGAAATAGCATTTACAAATTAACCAGAAATGTATTGGATGTTGTGCTGTTGCTGCACATTAGCGATGTGCAGTTTAGATTATATTTACATAGATTTTTCATTAAATAAATAGATGACTTTCACATCTTCACATACTAAAAAAGCTGTTTTGTGCTCTCCTATGATGTTGGACAATACGATTACTTCATAAACTAATAAACAGAGGTTTAAAGCACATAAGAAATCATGTTGTTTGTAGAATTTGTTCTGTCAGATTAATCACAAAAAAAACTCTCTTTTCTCACCAAAAATAACTTTTTCGTTTTTCTCAGGAGTCTTTGTTGGTTTAGACTGAGAGTACACACAGTGACCTTGCCGTGATGTGTTAAACCTTCAGTACTGTTACAGCGGCTTAGAAATCAATCTGCACCCTTTACAAAACATGCAATATTGTTTTGTTTTTCCCTCTCAAAAAATCTGATTTCTTAGATTAATTTAGTCAGTGAATCTGAGAAAAGATACAGTTCCTAAACTGATATATTCAGGCTGCTTCCCAGCTAACAAAAATATGTTCTAAGTTGGGCTGTCACTAGCGATTATTTTAGTAATTGGTCGATTATTCTGACCTTTAATCGAGTAATTGGATAATTATAATAAATTTTTTTGCGGCAATTAAAATAGACCTAGGCGAACAACCCTGTTGAAAAAAACAGCATATGCTGGTTAGATAGGTTTTGATGCTGGGATGCTGGTTTTAGCTGGTTTGAGGTGGTCCTAAGCTGGTCCTAAACTGGTTTATGCTGGTCCTTAGCTGGTTTATGCTGATTCTAAAATGGTTTATGCTGATCCTAAACTGGTTTATGCTGGTCCTAAAATGGTATAATCCAGTTTAGGTCCAGCTAAAACCAGCATCCCAGCATCCAACCAGCATATGCTGTTTTTTCAACAGAGAATAGCCTTTAAAATGACTTAAAACACTTTAATACAATTGTAAATCACTTTGGATTAAAGCGTCTGCTAAATGAATAAATGTAAATGTAAATGTAAAAATCTGGAATCAAAATACTGAGAAAATCCTTTAAAGTTGTCCAAATAAAGTTCTTAGTAATGCATACTAATCAAAAATTAAGCTTTGAAATATTTACAATAGGAAATTTACAAAATATCTTCAAGGAACATGATTATTACTTAATATCCTAATGGTTTTTGGCATAAAAGAAAAATCGATAATTTTGACCCATACAATGTATTTTTGGCTAATGCTACAAATATACCCGTGCGACTTAAAGGAGTAGTTCACTTTCAGAACAAGAATTTACAAATAATGTACTCACAAGACAAGAACATGTCATCCAAAATGTTCTTGTCTTTCTTTCTTCAGTTGTAAAGAAATCGTGCTTTTGGAGGAAAACATTTCAGGATTTCTCTCCATATAATGGACTTCTATGGTGCCCCTGAGTTTGAACTTCCAAAATGCAGCTTAAATGCAGCTTCAAAGGGCTCTAAATGATTCCAGCCGAGGAAGAAGGGTCTTATCTAGCGAAACGATCGGTTATTTTCTAAAAACATTTACAATTTATATACTTTTTAATCTCAAATGCCAAGCTAGACAAGATGAGCGTTTGAGGTTAAAAAGTATATAAATTGCAATTTTTTTTTTTTAGAAAATAACCCATCATTTTGCTAGATAAGACCCTTTTTTCCTTGGCTGTGATCGTTTAGAGCCCTTTGAAGCTGCATTTTGGAAGTTCAAACTCGAGGGCTCCATTGAAGTCCATTATATGGAGCGAAATCCTGAAATGTTTGCCTCAAAAAACATAATTTCCTTACGACTGAAGAAAGAAAGACATGAACATCTTGGATGACAAGGGGGTGAGTACATCATCTGTAAATTTTTGCTCCTTTAAGAGTGATTTTGTGGTCCAAATATTATGTGTAAAGTTGACTTTTGAATGTCTTATGAACATTCTATAATCTTTTATTATTTTTATTATTATTATAAATGTTAATGACATATCTTCCTTTCTCTCTGCAGATTCCTCATTGTGCTTTCTTGCCTGATTCTCAGTGTGCTGTCCACCATCGATGAGTATCAAACGCTGGCTAATAAAACACTATTCTGGGTGGTAAGTCTCACTGTTTTAGGCTTACAGTGTCTTAAATATTGTTAAACAAATCTAAATCACTGTGCTGTCTGAATCTGATAATATCTATAACTCCTGGTGACCTTGTATAATTGATTGTCTTGTGTCCCTGCCTCTTGACCTGTAAACAGGCAGCATAAGCAGCAAAAAGGCATAATAGATAGGGATCATTGATTAATCTGGACATATGGCATTGGGATTTGGACCTTAGACCCAAAAGCAGCTATTGTTTATAAAAGTAGTATTGATAATGTTCACATTTGCATGCGACACATTGTTTACCTTGTTCTCCAGAGTGTCTGCTGCCCTCGGCCTTGACCAGCAGAGGGCAGCAGTTCACCACTTTTCATGTTTCATTTAACGCAGTGGCTTTACGTTTTTGGTGACTCCTCTCTTGAAAGTAGAACAGCTTTTGCCCCAGTCTAGTGTAGGAAAGAAAAACACACATGCAGTTTATCATATTTGACCCTGGATCACAAAACCAATCATAAGTAGCACGGGTAAAGTTGTAGCAATAGCCAACATTGTTATTACATTGTATAGGTCAAAATTACAGATTTTTCTTTAATGCCAAAATCATGTTCCATTAAGATATTTTGTAAATTTAATTCCATAAATATATATAAATTAAATGTTTTATTAGTAGTATGCATTGCTAAATGCTTCATTTGGACAACCTTAAAGGCGATTTTCTCAATATTTTGATTTTTTTGCACCCTCAGATTCCAGATTTTCAAATATTGTTGTATCTCAGCCAAATATTGCCCTATACTAATAAACCATACATCAATGGAAAATGTATTTATTCAGCTTCCAGCTATGATATATAAATCTCAATCTCAAAAAAATTGACCTTTAAGACCGGTTTTGTGGTCCAGGGTCACATATGACCAACATTAAAGGGAAAATTCACCCAAAAAATGTAAACTGTCATCATTTGCAAATTAAAATATATGATTATATTAATATATTAGTCTAAAAACATAATAAACAATCTGTGCCCTTTATTGCAGGTCTGCTGAAGTCATATGCTGTGATGAACAACCATTAGAAGGACAAAGGGAATGTAAAATTGGATACATGGCATATTTAAATGCACAAAAGTGAATACAATTTGAGAATTTGGGCATACTTTACACTTTTCACTTTGAGAACCACTGCCTTGATGAATTTAAGGCTTGATAGCACTCTCAACATTGTAACTGACACCACAAAGTCTGTATCACACCGCAGCTCAGTTCACAGAAGATGAAGGTGTTCAGTTGTCTAGAATGGCAGCTTGAGCTGGCACTCTTAAATCATTCTGTTTACTTTGTTCAATAATCCATGGCAGTGTTTCTGCGAAGCATTAATTGCTTTAGGCCTTGTTAGCGCATCCGAGGCTTTGTTTTGATCAATATTCAAATCACAGTCTGTCGAGTAATTAATGTGCTCGTCGAAGCATTTCCTCCTGAAAGCGGCTATGTTAAATATGAACGTAATCAATACTATCTTCAAAAACAATGGCTAGCTTTTGTGTCAAAGGTCCAGAGCCTCAATGCCATATGTCTAGATTAGTCAATATTCCCCAGCATGCAATATGCCTGTTTGCAATCTTACGCTGACTGTTTACAGGTCGAGGAACAGAGACAAAAGAGAATCAATTGTCTAAGGCCGGCAGAAAAAGGAGAAAGGGAGGGATAGAGATTATAACGTGGTGACTGCATGTCAGAGGTCAATCCGACCACCGACTAATGGGATTAAATCTATGCGCTGTGTTCATTAGCCGATGCCTCGCATCACAAGTTAAATCCACAGACTAGGGCTTGATGCAGAAAAGGCCTTTTTGGATTAACTATCTGGCTACAGCGGCTCTGGGCTTAACCAAGCTTCCAACAGGTGTTGTCTATTGTGTGTTAATGGTAAGTATCAAAACTCAAACAGCGGACTTTTAGCACGGGTGGATACTACAGTAACTTGAGGGAGAAGGGTGTTCTCACAGGAAGTTGAACCCTTGTTTTAAGGGCTGAAGCCTTCATTTAGACTCAGCCACCATGTCAGCCCTACCCCCCACCCAGTTCACACCCTATTTTAATGAGGCACGGCCCTCTACATTGCGTCTCACAGCTGTTCAGGCAAACAAAAGCAGACTTGCCCCTTGCTACATCTTTTCAGGACGTTCAAACTGCTCGCTAAGCCGTGATCAAAAGTTCTTTACAGCACTTAAATGTTTATGGGTCAGAGATATAAGAGTGTCCATGATTAAGAAAATAAAATATAAAATACAATTCTATTCCAGGTTGTTTGAAATGTAGTCTTTGTATTCATATTGTGAAACACATGTGAGTACACTACCAGTCAAAAGTTTTTGAACAGTAGGATTTTTAATGTTTTTTAAAGAAGTTTCTCCTGCTCACCAGGCTTGCATTTATTTGATATGAAGTACAGCAAAAACATTAAAAAAGTGAAATATTTGTATTATTTTAAATAAGTATTTTCTATTTGAATGTGTTTGAAAATGTAATTTATTCCTGTGATTTTAAAGCTGAATTTTTAGTATCATTACTCCAGTCACACGATTCTAATATATTGATTTGCTGCTCAAAAAACATGTTATTATGTTGAAAACAGCTGAGTATATTTTATTTCAGGTTTATTTGATGAATAGAAAGTTCAGAAGAACAGCATTTATCTGAAATAGAAATCTTTTGTGACATTATAAATGTCTTTTATCATCACTTTTGATCAATAAAGCATCCTTACTAAATAAAAGTATTAATTTCTATAACCCCCCCCCCCCCCCACCACCACCACCAAAAAAATATACTGACTCCAAACTTTTGAATGGTATAGTGTATAATGTTACAAAAGCTTTTTATTTCGGATAAATGCTGATCTTTGGATTTTTCTGTTCATCAAAGAATCCTGAAAAAATTTACTCAACAGTTTTAAATATTGATAATAATTGATGATAATTGATAATTATAATAAAACATTTTCTTGAACAGCAAATCAGCATATTAGAATGATTTCTGAAGGATCATGTGACACTGAAGACTGGAGTAATGATTCTGAAAATTTAGCTTTGATCACAGAAATAAATAATATTTTTAAATATATTCAAACAGGAAGCAGTTATTTTAAATAGTAAAAATATTTCACAATATTACTGATTTTGCTGTATTTTAGATTAAATGCATGCAGGCTTGGTGAGCAAAAGATAATTATTTAAAAAAAACATTAAAAATCTTACTGTTCAAAAACTTTTGACTGGTAGTGTACATGTAATTTTTTTAAGAAATGTAAAAACTTTGACTTGTATATACATGTTTTTTACATTCTGAATGAATATTAACATTTATTGTGGGGCATAAACTGTCCTGGTATTATATTGAAGCCAAAAAATTCCTTAAGTTATATATATATAAACTTATTTAAAATATTTTTCAAAGTGTATTTTTTTTCAAAGAATTTATATATTTATGAAAACACTACTAAAAATGTCACATTATCTGATATTTTAAGAGATTTTCTGACTTTGACCCACAGTCAGGAGGGCTCTCTTTATGATATAATTTCCTGTTTCATGTTTTTTATGCTTGTAGGTTGGACCACATGGCAACCAAAAACTTTTAAAATTTGTATTAATAAGCAGTTGCAATATTTGTTCCCTATAAAATAATTCAAAAATACTGCTAAATAATGATTTCTTTTATTCTGTTCTTTTGGCTTTTTTTCTTCTTTATTATGACATTAGGACAGTTTACGTCCCACAATGAAAACATTAATTTAGAAATAAAAAACGTGACTTTTTTTATATATTTTTGAGCAAATTAATAAATAAAACACATCAATTACCCTTCTGCTTCTGGTTTAGCAGATGTAGAATATCATGTTTTAGATCCCCAGATTCTCTTTTTTCACAATGAGTAAGTGCTTATGTAAATGAAGCTGAAGCTTATCAGGCAAATCTTACTAAGCGCATATTAATCATTAACTTAAATCAATTGTTCAGCTCTTTTTCCAGTGTCAGCCACTAATAGTCTTGATAGGGCCTGTTAATCCATATTAGCATGGCATTGTTTCACCATGAGAAGGGAGAGCTACTGCACATTAGCACTACTTACAGCCACACACATGCCACTGACACTTATTAACTGAGCCTATTCTGTGGGAAAAAAAGCCTATTGTGTGTGTCACACTTCTGGGGTGAAGCCTCAGAGGTTGATCATTACCTGCGTAACAGCGGTAGGCGACAGAAGTCACACAGGACGTTACGCCACACACGGGTGCTGGAAGTCACGCAGGACACTGTACTGTGCTGACACCACGCGACTTGAGAAATCCCACACCCGAGGGGTTGTGATCTCACATGCTTCCCCCCTGCCCCATTTGAAGCGTCATAGCTGTCACCAAACTTCCTCCATATGCTAAGTGTGGTAACACATCATCAAGCTCTGTCTCGAGGTGTTGCGAGGACAGTAGTCCTGCCACGAGGCGCTAACCCCTTTTCCAGGCAATTATCAGCTACAGATAGAAGCCTTCCCTTAATTGGACAGAACACAGATGTCTCTCTCTTTGTCAGCGAGAGCCTCGTGTTAACCGAGGCCCCCCATGAATGGCTAATAAAACTGTAAATGAACAAAAGCCTATATAATGATGAAATGTTTCCTATTTGAAACCGCCGTGAATGCGCAATGAACGTTTATTGCTGTATTTGAGGTAATGTTTCAACCCTGGGTCAAAGGAGCTTTTAGGCTTTTTGTGATTCGTGCAGCTAATAGAAACTAAACATTATCCAGTGCATTTTAGCTTTCCAAAAGATGTTTTGCAGCGTTTAGGGTTGAGGTGTGATTATTTGCCTGAAGTGATATTCACTGTTATGAAGTGAAAGGACTTCCTATTCCCTGGAGTTACTAAATATTCATTTGTAATGCTGGTGGTGTTTGGGGTGTTAAGACAAATCACCTTCATCCCATTTGCACTGATAAGAGACTGCATCCAGTCGATTACCCTCCCCCAACACAGTAGCTAAGGCCTTTCTATTGTGTGTGACAGGATGTAAAGAAATATGGATAAATCTGTGTATCTTCTCATACAAAGGCTCAATCCCAATTCTACCCCTTACCCCTACACTTAGCCCTACCTCTCCGTTTGGCGCGTTCACGTGAAGGGGTAGGGGTGCCTCATTTCTCTTTTGGTTGGAGGGGTAGGGGTAAGGGGAAGGGCCAGATAGCCCTCCAAACGAAGATTTTTCAGGACCTCACTTCAAACGAAGGGCTAAGAGAAATTTCCAACATGGCTGCTCACTCGAGCAAGCAGACTCGTAAATATAAGTAATTTTTGCCTTTAATGAGGATTTTCATGACAATGTTTCATTATATATTACCTTCAATCTTGTGTTTGTGTTTATGGTGTTGTTTTGTAAATAAACGTTTGCAAAAAAATCGCTAAAGTTTGCTAGCAGATAGCACTGATTGCACGATATTACAAAATATATTTTTATGTCATATACACTTGACTGCATGTTAGAAACACGAAAGACCAGTGGCACGGCAATTTGCAACGGTGGTGTAGTGGATGGTGTACGCAGGTAACGTATACGGTGTAACACACTTCCACTTTTTAAATCCCCTCTGATGCGCATTATTCAGTAGTGTCCTGCATTCGCCAAAATCATAGCAGTCCACAACATCCAGTCATGTGAATAAATGTAAATATTCGCTTAAAACACCCAATAAAGGCAGTGATGATGCAGTCAGGACCGTGGAGCCGGCTTGCTTTGAAATGTGATGATTGCGCCTAATGCACCTGCGCCCGCTCACCGCACCAGTAATTTAAATCAGTACATAATAATAAAAACGATACCTTACAAATAAAAAGAAGCTGATTTTTACGATCAGAAATTTCTTAAACCAGTGAACCCCTGTAAACATTTTAGTCCAAGGATCCAGAAAACGAATGCGTTCAAATAGAAAGTTCAAAACGAAATTCACAAATGAAGCATATATACTTCTCCAGGCACCACTACACTGATTAGCAATTTGCCGCGCATGTGATAATGCGTTGTTTGTTTTGCTTACGGCCACATGTGAATGAACGGTGCGTACACCGTACATTTATACTTTTTGCAACATGACAACATTTTGACATCTTGGAATGAGTGATAAACATCTGCGCATGTCCTCTGACGTAACATTAGGAACTAGCGACAACCTATGATGACGTATAACAGTGTTGTAGTGGTGTCCCATTTCTTAGGGGAAATATTTTAGCCCTTCCCCTTTACACTTTGTTTCAAGGGACAAGGGGAAGGGGCGAGGGGTAGGCGAAGGGGAAGAAAATAGAATTGGGATTGGGCCAAAGTTTTAATGTGTGTGAGGAGTTAAAGTGTTAAATATTTTACCCAAAAATAAAAATTCTGTCATCATTTACTTACTCTCATGTCGCTCCGATTCCAATCCAGGGTCAGACATTTTCCGTTAAGGTGCAATATTGATTTCCAGTGGCATTTTTTACATTTGTGAAGGCAATTTTATTATTATTATTATTATTATTATTATTATAAAAATCATGTTAAATACTTAAATTTAACCAATTACTTTAATCAGTATTTTAAACTGTTGCCAATAATAATAGACTGTTTAAAATTGTATCTAAATTCTACAGGAGATCATAGGGCTGCAATATTATGACAAAAATCATTGTTGTAGATTATTGTTCTTTATATTGTAATAATGATTATTAATATTGATCTAGAAAACAACAGTGTAACGTGAGTTACGTAATCAGATTACTCTTTCAAATAACAAGTAAAGTAACGCATTACTTTTAACTTTTCAAGAAAACATCTAAGTTACTTTTTAAATAAGTAATGCCAGTTACTTTGTTTTCCCATTTATTGACTAACAAGTCTCCTATCCCAATGTTGAGAGAAATTGGAAGTACAGAGGCATTGTGTGTGCTGTGTAAACATGATGTTACTGTACTTCAAGACTAAATGAACATGCATTAATTCATCTAGTTTGCAAAAAAAAAAATGATTTAGTATTCTTCAAAATGAATTAAAACAGTGAAATGCAAACTCAGAATATGACGCACACAAATAATTAAATATGTTAAATAACATGTATTTAATCCCATTTTATTAACCAATGTTTTTGCTGCTGCTGACCTTTGATGATCCAGTTCAACCATACTAATAAGCAAAAATGACTTTAGATAAACTAACATTTGTGCTTTATTTATTAGAAGGGTTTCCATCCAAAGTTGTGAATTTAAATTAGGCGCAAAATTGGAATATCGCATAAAACATTTGCGAATAAGCAAATGAGTTTCCATCCAACGAGTCAAAGAGAACAAAATCATCACTATATTTAACTAAGGCACTATATTTAACTAAGAAAAGCAGGAGAAGCCACTGAATATAATTTTTTAATATTTTTTTATATAATAAATAACTTGCGCCTCAGAGCAAGCAGACGAAACACAATAAATGCGATCATTGCTTAGTCGTTTTGGGAGGCAATTATACAGAATTACTTTGATAGATTTGCTCGGATCTTTAGAATGACCATAACAACATTTCAGATGCTGTGGAACAATATTTTTTCACTGGATAGTTCCATAGCTGTCCAATAATGCAAAGTGCGTGACTTTTTTGATGCGTATGAAGGAATTTATTTGGCAAATGCGTTTCCATCCCCCATTATTCACATTAATCCTTTTTCGCACAAGTCAAAAACCACCTTAAGTGAGCGTAAAAAAATATTTCGCGAATTAAGGGATTTTTATTTGAAATGTGGCGTTTCCATCACTCGTTTCTGATGCTCTTAAAAACAGAGTGATGGAAACATAGCTATCTTTTCCATTGGTTATAAGGCTTATCGCTGCACAAAACAGCGCATAAAAGCAATTCTGATTCTGTTTTCGTTTTAAAACGCATAACTTTTAGGCCTATGGTTAGGCCTGTCATTTACACTTCTCTGGCGTTTTTGATCCTTGAAAAATAAGACTTTGGATTTTAGTTTGAAAGCTCTGGGGTTGCATTTCAGTGTAAATGGACCAAAACGAGACTTTTAAAAACGATGGATGCTGCCCACATTTGCTCTGCGTATCCTTGATGACCATGTAAACAATAGCATCACACTCATTATGAATGGTCATTTGACATGCGTTTTCGGTTGTTTAGTGTCGGCCGAGATAGTTTCTGAGGCCCTGTTTACAATAGTGTGTTTTCATTGTAAAACAGCATGTTAAATAAAAAAAGATCCTCGCCTGCACTGGCGTTTTCACTGCGTTTTAGAAACGACCTCTGTCTACACTACACAACCAAAAACTCACGTCCCATGACCCTTCAGATTAGTAAGCGTAATAAAATTGACTGTTATTCCTTGGGGTGTAAAAATGCTGTAATTTCTTTTTTTACTTTGCAGTTTAACAATTACTTTTCTTAAATGAGCCTCTGAAATGAGACGCAACAAATGAGCATGATTCTATTGTTTATACAGTTGTCAAGGATGCAAAGAAAGAATGTGGGCAGCCACACCATTTTCAAAAGTCTCTATTTTGGTCTGTTTACACTGAAACGCAACCCCAGAGTTTTCAAACTAAAACAGGGTCTGCAGCATTCTCAAAAGTCTCAATTTTAGCAAAATGACAGTCATAACCGTAGCAAAAGTTATGCGGTTAAAAACAAAAATGCACTAGTGTAAAAATACCTTAGCCTACTATCCACTACTGTAAACATTAGTGTGAATCTAAGTGCAATTCCACGAATTGACACTTTTCATTCATTTTCACATTTAATTTTAATCGCAACAGACATAGTATGTTGTTTAGTTGTGCGGGGGGCATTCTTTGCCCCTTTGTCTTTAATTTATAGGGCATTTTTGTTTATTTTGGTGGCATTTTTGCCAAAAGCCCTCGTTAATTTACAACCCTGCTCCAAACTTTTATGTTCTTTTGAAGAACATAAAAGAAGATATTTTGAGAAATGTCTTTTGTAGACCAAATAAAGTCATACAGGCTAGGAATGATTTGAGGGTGAGTAAATAATGACAGAATTGTTTTTTGGTTGAACTATCCCTATTAAAGCTCCTAATTCCTTACTAATTCCTTCAAAGTCTACACAATGCCACCACAGTAGTGTATTTACTTTGCGTCTTTCTCCTAAAGAGTGTGAAGGGTTAGTTAATGCCACTGGGTATTATTTATTATCGGCCTTCAAGTGTTTGCTTTGGCTAGAGCATAAAAGGCTCGAGCAGAAGAAGTCACTCAATGCCAAGTCACAAGCTAATAGTAAGTCCATTTTTAATATTTAATGTAATCTTATAAGATTGAGGACAAGGGTCAGCTGGCCCTTGCTGTTATTACAGTGAACCCTTCCTCTGCTCACCCTGGTGACCGCATTCCAGCTGCGTTTTGGATGGGATATGTGATTACCATGGTAACCGAGAGAGGCCCTTGCATCTGGGGTCCTGTTTCCTCTCACCCTACACCAACCCCCCCACCAAAACTGATCCCATGGCCTCTGTCGCCCACTGGCCGTCCACCCAGACCTTTCGTATGCCAGCTGGTCAGTGTGATCACAAGTCTAGATTTAATTAGATAGCAAGTAGAGGAACCAGCAGCATGGAGGGGGAACTGCTAATCGGACATATAATTAGAGAGTTAGAAAAGACGGCTCTGAAATATTTGGATTATTTCATGCTTTTTTAAAAACATTGACACAAACAATTTTAGCTAGTGGCAGTTTTCAATTTCTTATATTGTTTGATAGCGTAAATGAATACTGAGAAGTGAAAAATAATTATTGTAAGTTTCCCGAAATATTCCTAAGCAATATAAACTGCTTTTGACTTGATAAACAGTGAGTTGGCCTAGTTTCAGTGCAGTCTCTCTCCTCTGCTGTGACCTCAGCTGGTTGGACTCACTTTTTCTGCCTGTATGCATTGTTTCACACCTCATGTTCTGTCTGTTCCCACAGGCTAGGGCTGTGCCTGCAATTTCATTTCATTTTTGGAGAAGCTTTAGACAGGCTAGGCAAGCGAACTCTCCGGCTTCGTGCCAGGAGCCGTCCCTAGGCAGCTGACCAAGCTCCTTCTTAGCCTCTTCTCAGACCCGGATCCAGCTCTCCAGACTGCTTATGTGACAGAGGGCTTCACGGCCAGCCTCATAACTCATACATGTCTGGTTCCTCGCAGCTCTCAAAGGGCCTGCGCTCAGCAGACTCTCAGCCTTCTTTTGTTTTCTCTTCTTTAAGAAGGAGACGAGGGCAACTGCTGTTGTTGGCCATGACCATGAACCAGCCGTCCTGTGTTTTCACACAACCCTGTGTCAGGGCTGGGAAGTCTTAATACGCATCTGTTACACGCATCCCATGTATATTAGTGTTATGAATTGCAAACTACGTTCTCAGTGATGCATGACCAAATTATTAATTCAGCTATTATCTTTTATCCCATACAAACAACAAATACGATTAATTGAATGGATTCTTTGTCCATGAGCTGTCATTATATATCCCGGGCATGGGATTGCAGCATTGAGTTGCAGTAGGTGCACAGCACACAGTGGAGGATTTTGTTCTGGACATACCTCATAAATATTTTAAAAAGGCAATACTATTCCTCATGAGGAATATCTAGACAGCCAAATAGCTCTACAATGACAGCCATTCAAATTTTCCACATAATAAAGCTGTATTGTTAAACTCGTTCTCAAAGCAGACATCTCATAGCTCAAATAAATTACCTCCATATACTTACAGAGTTTTTACATTATATCTGTCGAATCAATTAGCTCTTTATACTCACATTGTTATGTTCTAGTAAATCTCACATCGTTTCTCATTGTCATAAGCGTGTAATATCACTAATATAGTGCTCTTTTGTGTAAGCATAGTGTGTCTGTCTCTTTCATTCTGCAGGAATTAGTACTGGTAGTGTTCTTTGGTGTGGAGTATGTGGTACGTCTGTGGTCAGCTGGATGCCGGAGTAAATATGTGGGAATTCTGGGCCGGCTTCGCTTTGCCCGGAAGCCCATTTCGGTTATTGGTAAGTGTGTGCATTTTGCTGAGCATTTTGGTGCACTTTCTGGTTGTTGTTATCAACATGTCCACATGTTTTTCTTGTTCTAGACCTGATTGTTGTGGTGGCCTCCATTGTTGTATTGATATTTGGCTCTAAAGGTCAGGTATTTGCCACCTCTACTGTCAGGTAAGGTTAATATTATAATAAGTGCTTGTGACACTGGATTAATCATATTTAAGGTTCACACTGAGTCTGAAATTTTCACATGTAAATTTATACACAAATAAATACGACCTCACGTTGTGCCTCCGAGACTTTTGTCCGTCATAAGAAAATTTGGATCTGGTTTGATTTTCTGCATTTTCGCATCGATAGCAAGCATTTTAATAGGAAAGAATGAAGAATATGAAAAAAAAAAAAAAAAAAAAAACAGAAAAACACATACGTATATTCCGAACTCAGTGTGCAATGACCTTTAGATGTCTGTTTTTTGCATTGTATTGAAGCCATGACATGATGTTGTCTATAGAGGGGTTCGCTTTCTTCAAATTCTGCGAATGCTGCATGTGGATCGACAGGGAGGAACCTGGCGGCTGCTTGGATCTGTAGTCTTTATACATCGGCAGGTAAAGAACATGTTTTTTCACATTCCTGGGTTTGGAATGATGTTAAATGTTTTTGATGGAACCTTTGATATCAATAAAGAACCTATACATTTAAGAATGTATTACATGATGAATTTCTGTAGAGGTACTCAATAGACTGAAGCAATTTTTTTTTTGCGATCTCATTGCTCCAACAGCAAAAGAAGAAAAATCACTTGTTAATGGTTTTCAAGTAAAAAATATAGGGACATGTAGGATGGTCATATAAAATATTATAAGTTTACTGTTAACCCCTTACAGAAGTATTTTTACCATTTTTAAAAATATTTAATATACAATTTTCATATAAAAAACTATATTCTATTTGCCAATGTTAATTTTAGTGGAAATGTGCATTTACACGCTGAGAAAAGGATCCATTACTCTTAACATGCCACTGTTTTAGGAATCAATGAAATTTCACCCAAAAATGAAAATTCTGTCAATAATTACTCACCTTAATGTTGTTCTAAACCTGTAAGACCTTCGTTCATCTTCAGAAGACAAATTACAATATTTTTGATGAAATCTGAGAGCTTACTGACCCTGCATAGACAGCAACACAACTGATACTTACAAGGCCCAGAAAGGTAGTAAAGACATTGAGTTGTTATTTTTGTTTTCTTTGCGCACAAAAAGCATTCTCGTAGCTTCAATTAAGGCTAAACCAATGATGTCACATGGACTATTTTATAAATGTCCTTACTACCGTGGTACGTGGTAGTTGCATTGCTGTCTATGCAGGGTCAGAAAGCTTTCAGATTTCATCAAAAATATCTTAATTTGTGTTCCAAAGACGAAGGTCTTACGGGTTGAGGGTGAGTAATTAATGACAGAATTATCATTTTTGGCTGAACTAACCATTTGAGACTGGGTAAAATATTTTATTTTATTTTTATCTTTATTTGAACAGTCTTAATACTGATTCATAAAATCCTGTTGACTCTATGCCTGTTATCAGTGGCTGCTTGAAAATATATTTGTACAGTTTGTCTCCTGCTGATGTAACAGCATTCTGTTGAAGGTGACCTGTACCTTGTTGGTAATGGTTTAAATGAGTATTTTCCAAATTAGTAAGTACCAAATTCAGTGGCAGTGTTTCTGACACCACTTCTCAGCAGCAGGACTTTAGTGATAAGCCAAAAGTAATCATATTTGACTGTGAATGCAATTTGCAGTCTGAATTAAATGAATGTGATACATTAAAGACAGTGTACCATTGAGTAATGGCAATGAATATGTTTCTATTGAGTTGTCAACAATGAGCCATTTTAGTGCATTCATTTTGTGGTTTTTAGTGAATAAACATACCAGTGAAGCAAGATTCTGGAATGACTCTCGAGTCGATTCTTTCAAAGAAAAAGATCACTTCAAGAATGAAAATTTCCTGATAATTTACTCATGTACTTCATGTCTTTCTTTCTTTAATCAAAAAGAAATTTGAGGAAAAAATTCCAGGATTTTTCTCCATATAGTGGACTTCAATGGGTTGAAGGTTCAAATTGCGTTTTAATGCAGCTTCAAAAAGGTTCAACAGCTGATGCAAAAGAAAAAACTTGCATTAAGAGCCGGGGGGTGAAAACTTTTTTGAATTTGAAGATCAGGGTAAATGACTTATTTTGTCTTCTGGGAAACATGTAACTGTCTTCTGTAGCTTCTGAAGGGCAGTACTAAATGAAAAAAATATTATATTTAGGCAAAATAAGAAAAATGTACACATCTCCATTCTGTTCAAAAGTTTTCACCCCTGGCTCTTAATGCATCATTTTTCCTATTGGAGCATCAGTGAGCATTTAACTCTTCTGTTGCATATGAGTCCCTCAGTTGTCCTCAGTGTGAAAAGATGGATCTCAAAATCATACAGTCATTGTTGGAAAGGGTTCAAATACACAAAAATGCTAGAAAACCAAATAATTTGTTGGACCTGAAGGATGTTTCTGAAAAACAGCAGGCAGTTAAACTGTTCAGGACAAACAAGGAACTCACAAACAACTATCACTAAACAAAGTCTTTCAGATAGGAACACAGTATTAAGAATCAAGGGGATGTAAACTTTTGAACAGGATCATTTTTATAAATTCAACTATTATTTTCTCTTTTATGTGAAATATCTTACTCGGGTCGGTACTAAATAAACAGCAACATGCATTCTGTATGATCCCTCTTGTTTCGGTAAAATAATTAACATTTTGCAGATTCTGAAATGGGGTGTAAACTTTTGACCTAAACTGTAACTCAAATACACCCAATAAATTGGAATCAAATTGAATTTCTACCTTAGCACTAAAGCTGCAAAATCTAATTAAAGAATTGTTATTTTTCACATCATACAATAATAAAACAGTGTTTCCTCATTTTAGGAGCTGATCACAACTCTTTATATTGGATTCCTTGGGCTCATCTTCTCTTCCTACTTTGTGTATCTGGCAGAGAAAGATGCCGTGGATGATAGCGGTTTCACAGAATTCAGCAGCTATGCTGATGCTCTGTGGTGGGGTGTGGTAGGTAGATCTCCACCCATACCTTTCACTGACACAATGGCTATTACTTGGATAATTGAAGGCATACATCAGTGAACTGGATCATGTTGAGTAATGGGTGTTGCATGTCAATGTCTTTTCTGTACATATGCTCAGGTGACAGTAACCACTATTGGCTACGGAGACAAGGTCCCTCAGACTTGGATAGGGAAGACCATTGCATCATGTTTCTCCGTCTTTGCTATCTCCTTTTTTGCCCTGCCTGCTGTAAGTTACAGAGATTTAATAGCCAGAACAATTGTTCCATGCACAGCAGGCCAGTGTATGAGAAGAATGATAGTATTTCCCCACAGGGAATCCTAGGCTCCGGTTTTGCTCTGAAGGTGCAGCAGAAGCAGAGACAAAAACATTTCAACAGGCAAATTCCTGCAGCTGCATGTCTGATACAGGTGTCCCTTACTGTTGCCTATAGATGAAATATTGCATACTATTTGTCAGACATAAGGATGGTCAGAATTTCCAGAGTCAATCTGTTTCTTCTGTTCTCATGCTGAAGGCATCCTGGAGGTGTTTTGCCTTAGAGAATCGTGATTCTGCCACCTACAAGTTATTTGTGAAAAGGAACATCAGCAGCTCAATGTCCAGCCCTAAATTAAAGGTAGGCCACCTACCTACTTAAACATGCATGCACAGATAGACCAGACATGCTACAACAATTTACAAGCACAAAACTTTGTCACTTATCTGAAAAAACTAGTAGTTACTTTTCAATAATTTTTCATTGTTTTGTATTTTGTATTGTATGTGTGGGTTAGATTTGAAGGAATAATTCAACTAAAAATGAAAATTCTGTCATTAATTGCTCACCCTCATGTCGTTCCTTCAGAACACAAATAAAGATATTTGTGATGATATCTGACAGCTTTCTGACATGGCATAGGCAGCAATGCAACTACCACCTTCAAGGCCCAGAAAGGTAGAAGGAAATTGTTAGACTAACATCGCATTGAAGACTGACAGGGAAAAGGAGAAATTCTCGTAGCTTCAATTAAGGCTAAACCAATGATGTCACATGGACTATTTTAACAATGTCCTTACTACCTTTTTGGGCCTTAAACATGGTAGTTCTGTTGCTGTCTATGCAGGGTCAGAAAGCTCTCGGATTTCATCAAAAGTATCTTAATTTGTGTACTAAAGATGAACGAAGGTCTTACAGGTTAGGAACAACATGAGAGTGAGTAAAAAATGACAGAATTGTCAGAAGAGTGAAATATCCCTTTAAAAAAGTTGTCGCCTTGTTGATTTTTTTCTTTGGGCAGGCGAAGATGAGGAAGAAAATGAAGAGTAATGACAGGGATGATGGACCGAGTTCCCCCACCGTACCTTCCATAACCTATGACTCTTTAGATGATGGGAAGGACGGTGGACCGGATACAGTGTGCAGTATTCAACAGTCAGGTATTACCAACAACAAACTAAGACACTGCTGACCTTTTCTTCCTCTGTCCTGTTTTTCATCTTTCATGCTCTTGAAGCATCTCTCCTCTGATATCCTTCATTTCCCCTCTCCATTCTCACAGAAGGGGCAAACATACACAGAAGATGTGGTGAGCTCCAGTTAGTGTCTATTGCTATGTGTCTTGTCTGTACTCACTTACTAATCTCCATTCCCTATGCCTGTCTGTTTTGATTACTTTTTTTCACAGACAAATTTATAATACTGACTCTTTAATTGAAGCACATGTCATTTTGTGCCTGTAAACATCATATCTATCACAGTATACAGTGCCTTGCGAAAGTATTCATACTCCTTCCAGTCTGAGGTTCTGAATGCTCTGGACTGGGTTTTCATTAAGGCTGTCTCTATATTTTGCTGTGTTGAGGTTTCCTTTTGCTTTGACGAGTCCCCCAGTCCCTGTCACTGAAAAATAGCTCCATAGCATGAGGTTGCTACCAGCACACTTTACTTTTGGGATGGCACTGTGCAGGTGATGAGCAGTGCCTACTTTTCTCCAAACATGATGCTTGGAATTGAGGTTCATCAGACCAGAGAATCTTGTTTCTCAAAATCTGAGGTTTCTATAGGTGCTTTGTTGCAAATTCCCAGTGGGTTTTCATGTGTCTTCGCTGAGGAGACGACTGAGTTCGGCCACACCGCCATAAAGTCTGGATTGGTGGAGTGTTGCAGTGCCGTTTCTCTTTCTGTAAGTTTCTCCCATCTGCATATATGACCATGGAGCTCAACAAGAGTGACCATCAGGTTCTTGGTCACCAGTCTAACCAAGGCTCTTCTCCATCAATTGCTCAGTTTGGCCAGGAGGCCAGCTCTAGGAAGAGTTCTAGTTGTTCCAAACTTCGTTCATGAAGGATAACAGAGACTACCTGCTTCTGTGAACCTTCAATGCAGCAGAATCTTTTTCTGAACTCTTCCCCAGATCTGTGCCATGACACAATGCTGTCTCTGAGCTCTACAGGCAGTTCTTTTGACCTCAGGGCTTGTTTTTATTTTGTCTGATATGCATTTCCACCTGTTAGACCTTTTATTGAGAGGTGTGTGCTTTTCCAAATCATACTCATTCAAATGAATTTGCCACAGGTTAACTTCACTCCAAGTGTAGTAACATCTACAAGTGATATGAATGTTCCTGACCCAGTTTTTATTTCTAATAAATTTGCAAAGTTGTTACAAAGCTGTTTTGTGTTTTTTTTATTAGTGTATTGAGTGTGGATTGATGTAGAAAAAAGGTCATTTAAAGCAGTTTAACATAAGGCTGCAACATAACCGTGAAAAAAATGAAGGGGTATGAATACTTTTGCAAGGCACTATAATTGCTTGGCATGAAATACACATTTGAAATGTGCCATTTGAAAGCATTGAGCTTAATCTCTCTCCTCGCAGAGCGGGTGCCATCCTGGAACTCTCTATCCTCTTTCCAGTTCTCTACATCTCCAGGTGGGTAACAGAACAATGTCGGCTTGTTGAAATTGGAAAATGCAAAGCTGTTTCAGCCTGAAATGAGGTGTGCATTTTGTGTGTCTTTAGGGAAAAAGCCTGGGATTTTGGAAGTGCAGCCTCGGCCCACGCTCCAGAGGAGCAGCAGCATCGCAGAAGATATGGAAACCGAGGCGGAGCGAGAGATTTCGCTCGTTCCAGTCACTCATGTGTCTCAGTGAGTAAGAACATACCATTTTTAGCATAATTTAAACCGAGTCTATATGGCAACCGTAGACAGCAGACAGACAATTATTCAAGTTTCAGAAAGTTTCCGCTTTCAGAAGTCTTCCAGATGACATCTAGTGGATGGGCAATTAAAAAAGCGTTAGCTTGATGGTGTCAGAGTTAGCACACCCCTGCAGTTCACACTCACAATATTGCCTCTGTAAATGCAAATGGAGTCTAATCATCCTGCTAATCTCTACAGTCACTAGATTCTCAGCTCAAATCTTCAAAACACTTTTAACACATCTGCGCCATCTCTGCTGGAACACATCTCAGCTTTCCGAGCCCACCCACCTCAGCGTGCACAGTGTATGTTTCTGGGCCCCGAAGCATTCCCATGAAGAGTGGTTATGTTGCAGGCTGAGTTTTGCCTGAGAGGAGGTCATTATCAGAATCTCTTTGCCCCATTAGCTGTTCAGCATGTGGAACAGCGCAGGGACTGTGTATACTGCAAACCATTTACTTACGCAGGCAATGGAGCGATCCCATCTCTGAATAATCTAATGAACCATGCCTCTGTTGGGGGTCTACAGCTCATTAGATTATCCAGAGAGCCCTTTTGCATTTGCGATGGGATCCTCCACTCTAGAGTGTCTAACCTTAGGCCTCTATTACCCTCTAAATACAAAGGTGTCCAGGGCTTTTTTTGCCCAGCTTTAACTTTTATTTATTTTGAGAAGCCACAAGAGGGCAGTGGAGGTGTTTTTGTAGACCAAACCCTTCTCCTGGCACTTCAAAGCATTCGTTTCTTATAGTGTGCACTGGCAAAATCATACTATTGCTGCTTATACGTGTATTTTATTCATACACGCTGATGTAAGAAGTCAGAGTGAGAAAAAGCATCTTTTGAAATGCAATCTGGCAGCTATTTTAGCTTCGCTTTCGCTCGCACATTTCTTGTATACTTACTTTGACCTTGATAAAGCTGAAGCTGTGTCTGAAGTAGCGATAATATTAATCACAGAACTGATGCAATTACATGTTGTTTATACGCTGAGATTAATGTAATCGTCTGGAAAAATGTAGGTGTTTTCCACCAGAGCAACTTAAAAGAGATTTGAATTTTAATTAGCTAGGTATCATTTTTTTAGAGTCTCAAATATGAATCCTCTCTAAATCCTCATTCTTAGGAGACATATTGCATCTCCTCTACAAAGGAGCCTTGTCACTACAAGCTTTCATTTGATCTTTGAAGTTTAATGAGCTTTCATTCGCCTCACACTGAGATGCAATGGCAACAGCTGGCTGTTCTCTCCCTCTCTTTTCTCTGTCTCTCCCTCCCTCTCTCTCTTTCTTCTGCTGCTCAGTGTGGGTGTGAGTACATGTTTATTTGTTTATGTCCAGCAGAGCAGGGTGGGGACTCGAAAAGACCAGAACCACAGCGTTTCTGCTCCTCTCTGCTCATCTTTTCTCATCTTACTTATTTTCTTTGCTCCTTTCTGCTCCTCTTCGCTCCTCTCTGCTCCTCTCCTCTCCCTTAGGACATTTGTCCTGCTCTGACCTTTGACCCAGGCTGTTAACTCAAGAGGTGGGAGAGGCACAAAAGCCTCCTCGTGCCTGCAGCTGAAACAGTTCGGCTGCATTGGGGGTGGGGAAAGAACAATGCCACAGAAACGTCTTTCTGACCGCTGCGCTCCTAAAACACACACTGAAGGATATCAACACTGCTATACACTCTTACTACGAAATATTAAACTTTGAGCGCAACGAGGTGTGGTAAATAATGAATTTGATATAATTTGAAGACTCTTTATAAGTCATTCAGTCAAGTAGTCACACACGTTATTTCATATCAAATACAAAGGAGTCATTCGCAGCTGCCTGGATCAAAGAAAATAAACTGCCGTCCAGAGCGGCACAGGTATAAAGATGAAATCAAAGCAAACGCAGGTGCGTCTGAAAGTGCCCATTTGTACTCGCACGTATCTGCTGTTGCAGTCTTGTAGGGCTGTGGTGTGAGGTTTACCAAAGGAGACCCGAGCTGAAAAGATTGATTTATTCTCAGTAAACAGAGAAGGACTTCTAGTGGCGGAGGCCAAGCCAGGCCGTCTACACTGGTGCGGAGACAAAGAGCCATTGTCTGCGGCTCTACACACGCCAACAATAGTCTGATTGACAAGCGGCCCTAGTCGTAATGGGCTTCTGGGCTAAAGAGCGCAACAGTGACTTTTGTTAAAAACACTCTTGTCTTCCAGAGCAATAATCTGTGGTAATTTCACTGAAATTTTAAATATCACTGCATATTGAACATACTACTAAACTATTTATTTTTAAGTATCACTATATTTATGTAGGTATTTTTGATTTGACAGTTAAATAAATGAAGTAGGCCTATTTCCCACATTTCTGTTATAACCGAGTATAGTGTGTGTGATGATGAGCCACTATACCCTGTGCGATTTTGAGTGTGTGGCGGTGTGTGAGGCGTGCTGAATGGGACAGAAACATTGGCTCACTAATGCCTCTTCAGCGCGGCTTGCCAGCACAAGTTTCTTTATCTTGCCCGTCACGGCCCCTTTTCTTCCCCCCTTAACAGTAATTGTGTTTCGTTACAGTGTGTTAGAGCTAACGAGGGACATGGAGCGAGAGTCAGCCAAGCAGTGAAAGACAGACAGAGAGAAAGAGAGAGTTGCTCAGCAAGAAAGAACACATCCCAGATGATTCTCTCATTTGCTGTCAGACCAAAAGCCCAGCAAGACTTTCTGTGGAAGTTTGTAACAGAACATTTCACATGGCCAACCTGACAACTAATCGGACAAATTCCTGCGAGCCGTGCGTGCCAGCAGCAGTGCTGTTGTTTTTGTTTACAAAAAAAATTATGGATAGCAGACTGAAAATGAAAATTCATTCATCATTTACTCGCTGTCTTATCGTTCCAAACATGACCTGTTCTGCTCAACCCTATCTGAACTGAAAAAGAAATGGCTGAAAACTCATTACACTTAACTGCATCCTGACTTTCAATGATAGAGAAAGAAAAACGGTTGAAATATTCTTTCAAATACAGTCAAAACATTTATTCAGACACCTTCAACATTTCCCACATTATCACAGTTTTCGCAATAGTTTAGAAAATGGTAATCAAATATGATGAGAACTCAGAGTTAAACTGTGTCAGAACAGATTCATCTTGAAAATGCCAGATAACTTTGATAGAAATGTATGTAATGGATTACAATCAACCAAAAATTCAGAAAACTGTTAGTATGACAATATTTACACAACTATCAATACTTTGTTGACCAATTACCAAGCAATGCTTAATTTTGTTCAGTCTGTGGTTTAAAAAGCATTAGCAATTAAAGAAAAAGAAAAAAACCTTAAGCAAAACATGATCAGGTCAAAGTGTCTGAATAACTTTTGGTTCCAAATTTTTTTTTAGTTTTACTGGTAGTTCAATGTATGGAGAGTGTTTGGGTATAATATGTCAAACTATAATGTCCTGCATCCACTAGTTAAAAAAAATGGTGTCTGAATAATTTTTGGTTTGGCTGTAGCTTCTTTTATAATCTGCAATAGAAAGAAAGTCAGTTTTGAACATGAGAGTGAGTAAATGATACCAAAATATCCAGTTTTGCGTCAACCTTTCCTTCAAAACTGTTTTATCAGCAAACAATACAATTGTTTCCTTTAAAGGATTAGTTCATTCCTGGATAAAAAATTT
Organism: Garra rufa; assembly: GCF_049309525.1. Lineage (NCBI taxonomy): Eukaryota > Metazoa > Chordata > Actinopteri > Cypriniformes > Cyprinidae > Garra > Garra rufa. The sequence continues at coordinate 31,436,333 of NC_133363.1, forward strand.
CTGAACTCACCCCCATGTAATCCAAGATGTTCATGTCTTTCCTTTTTTTAGTCAAAAGAAATTTTTTGAGGAAAACATTTCAGGATTTTCCTCCTTTAATGGCGATCAACAGGTTGAAGGTCCAAATTGCATTTTTAAGGCAGTTTCAAAGGACTCTACACAATCCCAGCCGAGTAATAAGGGTCTTATCTAGTGGAATGATCGGTCATTTTCTAAAAAAAATTAAAAAAATATACTTTTTAACCACAAATGCTCGTCTTGCACTAGCTCTGTGAAAGGTCATGTGAGGTTAGCTCTTTGTCTGTGTACTTCGGTTTATTTTCTCCTCCAACATCAAAATCATCTGACATCGTTGTTTTATCTTTTTTGTAAAGGGCGTTTGACTTTCTTTGCACGTTCGCTTTGTAAATACTGGGTTGGTACTTCAATGAATGTTATGCATTATCTTTCCAACGTTAACGTAATTCGTAAAGTCAAGCAAGTCCAAGATGAGCAATTATGGTTAAAAAGTATGTAAATTTGTATTTTGTTTAGAAAATGACAGATCATTTCACTAGATAAGACCTTTATTCCTTGGCTGGGATTGTTTAGAGACTTTTGAAGCTGCACTGAAACTGCTTTTTGAACCTTCAACTCATTGATCCTCATTGAAGTCCACTATATAGAGAACAATCCTGGAATGTTTTCCTTAAAAAAACCTTCATTTCTTTTTGACTGAAGAAAGAAATTAACATTTTGAATGGCATCGGGGTGAGTAAACTATCAGGAAATTTTAATTCTAGAGTGAACTAATCCTTTAACAACACAATTGTTGTCTATGAGCACCAATATTTCCGTTTCACCTTGTGAAAGTAATATCAACGTGCCATATTGGGTTTCTTTTAGTCGGCCCGGCAAAGTTAGTGACTTTGTTAGCTGGCAACATGATATGACAAAAGGCTCGGAGGCCCCTGGTGATGTATAAGGACTTGCGTTGAAATGAACGCTGTCAGTTTCTTTGCTGCTGTTTAGGATCATATGAGGCCACAAGTTTGGGACATAAGCCATTTAGTCATGGTGTATAGCAGTGGAAGACTCAATGTCAGAGTGAATGCTGCATCGCTGTGTGTCACTCCTCATAAGGACATTTAATACTCTCCGTATTCGCCTGGCGCTTTGATGCTCGGGATGAAAGAGATCTCTGCTTGGCTGAAGCCAGAGGGACCCCTGCTGCGTGTGTGTGTGAGCATCTTGCGCCCGCACGTCTTTGTGCACACATATGTGTGTGTGTGATGGCTTCTGGCCAGCGGCCCAGACTCCGCCCCGGGCCCCAGCGTACAACGTCCAGCCTCTGGTCATCCATTATCAGTCATTACTGCCTCAGTGGCCCTTATCTCAGCTGACCACTTATTAAAATGTCATTGAGGTATTTGAGCTTGAGGGGGGAAGACGAGGCTGATATTTGGGATAATGTCCTGTACCGCACAGCCGAGCTCTCTAAACCTTGTGATTCTCAGACCGCGGCTAATCGGAGCACTCTTCCCCTCCTCTTCCACAGAGCTATTCTTAGACACACAGGGCCCCCATGAGCCTTTTAGTGCCATAGTGCCACGATCCTGCAGCCTGTGGCGCAACACCGCCACACAAAGGTCTTCATCCTTTGACTCGCTGAGACGAGTCACAAGAGTGCACATGGCCTCTGTGGGGGACATTGTGGTAATTGACATGTGTTTGTAATTCATCATATGACGTAACAAAACATTAGGGAGGGTTTGAGTATGCGGGCCATTCCTTTAGGATGATTGAGCTGTAAGTTATATCATGCTTTTGAAGTTTCTCAACTTAAAACTGCAGTGGCAAAATTTCATCCCTCTGTAATTATTTGCTTTAATTGCAGCTTTTTAAAATCAAATCAGTAAAAATAAGTATATACACACACATACCAATCAAATAGTTTGAAAACATTGTTTCTGAAAGTCTCTTATGCTCACCAGGGTTGCATTTATTTAATCAGAAATACAGTAAAAACGGTAATATCTTGCAGTATTAACATTTTAAACAACTGTTTTCTACTTTAATTTGTTTTGAAATGTAATTTACTTTCTGTGATAGCAAAGGTGAATTTTCAGAATCATTAATCCAGTCTTCAGTATCACGCAAGAAGTCATTCTAACATGCAGATTTTCTACTCAAGAAACATTATTATAATGAATGCTGAAAACTTTTAAACTTTTTTGACTTTTAAATTAATTTAATGGATCCTTGCTGAATAAAAGTATTAATGTCTGCCACAAAGTAAGTAAATAAAAGCTTCTAAATTAGAAAAATAAGTAGGTAGTGACTACTTATCCTCATAAATCTGTTTTTATACACTGCTGTTTAAAAATTTGGAAGTAGTAAGTTTTTTTTTAGGTTTTTAAAAGAAGTCTCTTATGCTCATCAAAGTTCCATTTATTTGATCAAAAATACAGACATATTATGAAATATTATTACAATTTGAAAATAACAGTTTTATGTTTTAATATACTTTCAAATATAATTCATTTCTGTGATGCAAAACTCTATTTTCATCAGCAATCACTCCAGTCTTGAATTTCACATGATCCTTCAGAAATCATTCTAATATGTTGATTTATTATGTTACAGCATTTATTCAAAATAGAAATCTTTTCTAACAATTTAAGTGTTTACTATCACTTTTTATCAATTTAACACATCCTTGCTAAATAAAAGTATCAATTTCTTTTAAAGAAGGAAGGAATACAAATTTACTGACCCCAAACTTTGAACAGTAGTGTATATTGTTACAAAAGATTTCTATTTTAAATAAATGCTGTTCTTTTAAACTTTTTATTCATCAGAGAATCCTAAAAAAAAGTATCAAAAAAAATATATATATTAAGCCACACAACTGTTTTAAACATTGACGATAAATCAGCATATAAAATGATTTCTGAAGGATCATGTGACACTAAAGACTGCGTAATAATGCTGAAAACTCAGCTTTGAATTAAAGGAATAAATTCTATTTTAAAGCATATTAAAATAGAAAACCACTATTTTCAATTGCAATAATATTTCACAATATTACTATTTTTTCTGTATTTTCAATCAAACAAACATAGCCTTGATGAGCAGAAAAGACTTCTTTAAAAAATTTTTTTAAATCTTTTTAAAATCACAAACTTTTGAACAGCAGTGTAAATAAATCTGTGTTGGACATAATTGTTTTTGTTATCCTTCTGTAATTTTGCCTGTTCTCATTTAGTCGCACATCTGTCTGGTTAAGTTAGTCTTTTCCAGTACCACCGCAGCTATGTTGGTGTAAAATAGTGTGTGTGTGTGTGTGTGTGTGTGTGAGTGTGTACATGGATGCTTTCCAGTGATAAGATTAGAGTGAAGCCCGGTGATTGTTATGTTTCCTGTTTATCTACATTTGATTATGCTCAGATTAGGGAGGTCAAGTAACAGGCTCGTTTTCCTACCTTAAACACAAACAATCAAAATAAAATGTGGAAGATTTGTTTATTTTGTGCTATTTATTTAAGACCGAATTTGCTGAGTAATATTTGACCCTGGACCACAAAACTAGTCATAATGGTCGATTCTGTGCTTTATAAGCTTTCTATTGATGTGTGGTTTGTTAGGATAGGGCAATATTTGGCCTAGATGCAACTATTTGAAAATCTGTAACCTGAGGGTGCAAAAAAAATTGAATATTGAGAAAATTACCTTTAAAGTTGTCCAAATTAAGTTCTTGGCAATGCATATTAATAATCAAAAATTAAGTTTTTATATATTTACAGTAGGAAATTTCCAAAATTTACTTAAAGGATAACTATTGCCAAAATGCAACCTGGGCTGTTTTTTTCCCCCCTGTAAATGAGACAAACTTGTATCTAAAAGCATAATTACGACAAACGAGCCGTTTTTGAGATTGACGTGATTTCGTTTTGTGGTCAGTGGCCGGTGAATGGTAGAACTAGGGGCATAAATTTGACCGCATCAAAATCTATATTTTTACAACACTAAGAAGGCTCGACACACCATGAAACTTTGCTCGAAGTATCGCCTGGGTCTCTACACATGAACTCGAACATTGAGAACATTGTTCGTGTACACAGAGTTTACTAAAAAGAAAGGTTTTGAACAACTCACTTTCACTGTTTGAGTTTCCGCTCGCGGCCGTCTTGCCAGTCAAGAGGTGTCGATCTCCGAATGCGAGGATGGATAGCTCCTAAAGCATATTCCCATATAAATGCACGGCTAATTCGTTGTTTTGTCGCAAGTGAAAAACAATATTAACCTTCTAGTTGTAAAAAGAGCCTCATATAAGCCTAATATTTCGTCCTATGGAGTCCAATCATTCGCATTCGGAGATCGACACCTCTTGACTGGCAAGGCGGCTGCGAGCGGAAACTCAAACAGTGAAAGTGAGTTGTTCAAAACCTTTCTTTTTAGTAAACTCTGTGTACACAAACAATGTTCTCAATGCTCGAGTTCATGTGTAGAGACCCAGGCGATACTTCGAGCAAAGTTTCATGGTGTGTCGAGCCTTCTTAGTGTTGTAAAAATATCGATTTTGATGCGCTCAAAGTTATGCCCCTAGTACTCCCATTCACCGGCCATTGACTACAAAACGAAATCAAGGTCAATGTCAAAAACGGCTCGTTTGTCGTAATTATGCTTTTAGATGTATGTTTGTCTCGTTTACAGTAAAAAAAAAAAAAAAACAGCCCAGGTTGCATTTTGGCAATAGTTATCCTTTAATATCCTAACGATTTTTGGCATAAAAAAAATCTATAATTTTGACCCATACAATATATTTTTTTTGTTATTGCTACAAATATACCTGTGCTACTAAAGACTGGTTTTGTGGTCCAGGGTCACATGTCCACATCTCTCTTAAGCTTCACCCTTGAATTCTTGCTCTCCTTCCCCAAAATCAAATCACTTTAGCACTAATCAATACAAAAGATGCTGCACATGTTGGCCTAAGGAGCGGTCACTGACCTTGGATCAGGTGTTCTCTCATCTACCCTCCACTAATGAGGGTTAGTCAATGCACAGAAGGGTGGATGTCATTGTCCAAAACTGCATGTAGAGGCCAAGCTGAGATCACCTCCTCAGACCAAATGTTGTTGAACACACCCCGTTAGAGTTAATTGGAGGTGGGGAGTTTGAGCCTTCAGCCTCAAGTGTTGACAGTACTAATGGCGTGTTTATTTCCTGTCCCATGACGCACTTCTTTGATCTTTATTTAGTGCAATTATGACAGCCTTTGTCACAAGTACGACATCACTTACTATTTACATGAACAAGCACGCAAACACAGATCTTCAGCTTGCCTATAAAATGTATGGCAGATTTTGATTGGCTTGTCTTTTGACCATTACAAACCACACAAAATGGGTAGATTTTTGGTTCATAATAGTGTGGCCGGGCGGGGAATAGCACGACAGAACAAGAGGTTTAGGTGAGCCCCGGAGGGTGCGTTTATTGACAATAGTGCAGAAGTGAAGGAGATAATACGGGGAAAGGGCGATGTGGCGTCTTCGGTGCTCGGTGTCTCGTGAATCCTTTGTCCCTTCGTGCTCTTTGGTGACTGTGGCCAGTGAGGGGTGAGTGCAGGAGCGTGCGGTCACCCCGAGTGAAAGCGGTCCAGGCTGGGTGCGGCCCAATCGTCACGGCGAGTCTGTGGAAGGAACGATAGAGAGAGACGGTAAGCGTTTCAGCTCTTTGGAGAAGCTTCTCACCCTTCTGTGCTTTGGGGCTCGTTTATAAAGCAGATCTCGCCGTGATCGATTGGTCCGTGTTGAGTGGTTGCAGGTGTTTCCGATGAGTTGCCAGGGCGACGCTGATTGTTCCTCGGGACTCCCGCCACACTCCCCCCCCCAAGCGACGTCCTGGTTCTGGAGGAGAGAAGAAAAGGGGGAGACTGGGGGTGGGGGGGAAGTGACCCCTGACAGACCTGCGTATGCTGCCCAGGACCGAGAGAGCCCGTCTGCGTTGGTGTTGCTGGTGCCGGCTCGGTGGCGCACATCGAAGTGGAAGTCCTGGAGCGAAAGGAACCACCTTGTGACTCTGGCGTTCGTGTCTTTTGCTCGGGCCATCCACTGTAGGGGGGCGTGATCTGTAAAGAGAGTAAAATGTCGACCCAGTAAGTAATATTTTAGCTCCAGGACTGCCCACTTGATGGCGAGGGCTTCCTTTTCCACGGCCGCGTATTTCCTCTCGGCCTGGGACAGCTTACGGCTGATGTACATGACAGGATGCTCTTCTCCCTCCTGGACCTGGGAGAGCACGGCTCCCAACCCCGTGTCAGAGGCATCCGTCTGGAGCAAGAAGGGACAGCCGAAGTCTGGAGCTCTCAGGACGGGTTCCGTGGTCAAGGCTTCCTTAATGCGTGTAAAGGCCCGCTCCGCGTAATCATTCCAGTGGACCCGTTCTGGCTGTCCCTTCCTGGTCAGGTCCGTCAGGGGGGCAGCTATAGAGGAGAAACTGGGGATAAAACACCGGTAATAGCCCGCCAACCCCAAGAAGGCACGTACCTGGGTCTTGTTGGTGGGCCGGGGGGTGTCCAGGACGGCCTTTACCTTGTTTTCCTGTGGTCGTATCAGTCCTCTCCCGACCGTGAACCCCAGGTAGCGTGCTTCGTTGTAGGCTAGGTGACACTTGCGGGGGTTGGCGGTCAGCCCAGCCCGACGGAGCTCGGACAGCACCCTGCGGAGCCTCTCCAGGTGGTCCTCCCATGCCTCCGAGTGGATGACTACGTCGTCGAGGTACGCCGCCGCGTATGTCTGATGGGGGCGAAGGACGACATCCATGAGGCGTTGAAATGTTGCGGGTGCCCCGTGCAAGCCGAAGGGAAGGGTCCGGTATTGCCAGTGGCCAGACGGAGTGGAGAAGGCTGTTTTTGGTCGGGCTTCGGGAGAGAGGGGGACTTGCCAATAGCCTTTTGTCAGGTCGAGTGTAGTGATATACCGGGCCCTTCCCAGGCGCTCCAGGAGTTCGTCCACTCGGGGCATGGGGTAGCTGTCGAAGGCAGAGACTTCATTGAGGCGCCGGTAGTCATTACAGAAGCGCAGGGTGCCGTCTGGCTTCGGGACGAGGACGATCGGGCTGGACCAAGGGCTCCGGGATGGCTCAATTACCCCCAGTTTGAGCATTTTTTGGACCTCTTGCTCTATAGCCTGCCGGCGGGCCTCTGGGACTCGATAGGGCCGTTGCCGGACGACGACGCCTGGAGGAGTGTGGATGTCATGGGAGAGGACGTTAGTCTGGCCGGGGGTGTCGGAGAAGACGTCTTGGAACTGACCGACCAGGTGCCGCAGCTCCGTCTTCTGGGCGGCCGAGAGGTTAGGGTTGGCGTCCACAACCGCGGGCTCTTGGACGGCTAGGGCGGCCACTTGGTCTCGGTCCCCGACCCATTTCTTCAGCAAATTGACATGATATAGTTGTACAGCCTGCCTTCGGCCGGGCTGTCTTACCCTGTAGTTCACCGGGCCGACTCGTTCCTCCACTGTATAGGGTCCTTGCCACTGTGCCAGGAACTTGCAGGCTACGTTGGGGACCAAGACCATCACCTTGTCACCTGGGTGGAACTCCCGCGGTTGGGCCGCCCGGTTGTACAGACGTTGCTGGGCTTGCTGGGACTTCACCAGATGTTCCCGGACTAATGGCATGACGCGGTCGATTTTACTCCTCATATCCTGCACATGCTCAATGACGGTCCGGTAGACTGCCGGCTGCTGCTCCCAGGCCTCTCGGGCCACGTCGAGGAGGCCGCGGGGTTGTCGTCCGAAGAGGAGCTCAAATGGGGTGAACCCCGTAGATGCCTGGGGAACTTCTCGGACTCCGAACAGCACATAGGGGAGGAGGAGGTCCCAATCTTTCTTGTCCTCAGCAGCTACCTTCCGCAACATCTGCTTCAGGGTCTGATTGAACCTCTCGACGAGCCCGTCGGTCTGAGGGTGGTAGACTGATGTGCGGATTTGTCGTACCTTCAGCAGCCGGCAGAGGTCAGCCATTAGCCGGGACATGAAGGGCGTTCCCTGGTCGGTCAGTATCTCCGACGGTAGCCCCACCCGGCTACACAGCAGGAACAGTTCCCGGGCGATGGATTTCGCGTTGGCTTGGCGTAGTGGAACGGCCTCTGGATACCGGGTGGCGTAGTCTACAATGACGAGGATGTGCTCGTGGCCCCGGCCAGACCTCGGCAACGGCCCTACGATGTCCATCCCGATCCGCTCAAAGGGCACCCCAATGATGGGTAAAGGGATGAGTGGGCTGGGGGGAGGTTTCCGTGGGGATGTCCGTTGGCATGTTGGGCAGGCCTGGCAGAACCTCTTGACCTCAGCTTCAAGTCCCGGCCAGTGGAATCTATCACGGATACGTTGCACGGTATTCTGGGCGCCCAGGTGTCCAGCCATGGGGTGAGCATGCGCCAGTTCCAGGACTGTCTCCGTTTTCTCCTTGGGGACAACGAGAAGACGTTTTACCTCCCCCCGCCGCTCCGCGACGCAGTACAGCAGACCGTTTTGCACGACGAAGTGTGGGAGAGGGTGAGGGGCCGGAAGGACGTCCTGGCCTTCAAGGACGCGTACTTGCCGCCAGCAGTGTTTCAGCCTGTCGTCTTCCTTTTGGGCTCTTCCAAAGTCTCCCCCACCCGTAACCTGCTGGAAAACATTATGGAAAAGGTTAGTATCACGGGCGGGGGACTCACCCTCTCTCCCACTGTCGGTTGTCAGCAGGCTGTGTGGGCTCTCAGACCCCCGCGACGGCTGGCGACGTAGGCGTCGGCGTGGACGGGCGGGCTGTGTGGTTTCGGCTAGGGCGGCCTCCAACCCCGGCCAGTCCCGTCCCAGTAGCAGCGGCACAGGTAGGTCCTTGAGGACGCCAACTTCCAGAGTCCAGGCTTTACGACCTTTGTGGAAGGTGAGAAGATTAGTAAATACCTGGCGGGTATCTCCGTGGACACAAGTAATGGGCATTACAGCTTTGGGACTAGGCCGGGGTCCCAGCGTGCCGGGCCTTGCTAGGGACACGGCACTTCCGGAGTCCAGTAAAGCTTGACAGGAGCGGCCTTGAATTTTCACCGTGGTCATCGGGGCTCCACGGGGGGTCCTGCGGTGAACCACACAGCCCGCCATCCAAGGCTTCACAGGCGGAGATGGTGGGTCCGTGGGCATTGGTTCGTCGCGGGGGCTGGACGGTCTGCGCACTGGTCGTGGGATGCCCTCTGGCGGCCGTCGCTCCTGGGGCACCCTCCGGGGAAAAGGCGGCGCTCGCTCCCCGGCCTCCCGATGATAGGCTGCGTCCGCCAGTTCGACCGCCTCGATGAGCTCTGCGATGGACTTAGGGCCCCGCATGCCGGCAGCCTGCCTCATCGAGCGCGGGAGCGCTCTCAGCATCCGGTCAACCACTACCCGCTCGGCGACTTGGGAGGGGGATGGCGAGTCCTCTAGCAGCCAGTGTTCGGCTAACCGCATCAGATCGGCGGCCTGGGTGCGTACTGGCAACCGCGCTTTGAATTCCCACTCATGGAAGCGCTGGGCGGCAGTGGTCGCTGATAGCCCTAAGCGGCCTAAAATTTCTCTTTTCAGTTCATTATAATTACTTTGAGAAGACGCAGGTAATGAAAAGTAAGCACGCTGAGCTTCCCCCGAAAGCAACGGTGCCAGTAATGCAGCCCAAGTACCTCTAGCCCAGCCCTCTGTACGAGCGACTGACTCAAACATTTTGAGGTAAGCCTCAATATCATCATCTGCGGTTAGCTTGGGTAAAAGCCGAGCAGCAGTGACGCGGGGATCAGGTAGGGGAACATGTTGAGCGGCTGGTAGTCGTAGCTCTGCTAAATAACCTTGAATTTGGCCATGTTGTTCGGTCAAAAGCTCGAAACACTGTTGCTGGCGGACGCTAACCTCTGCCAGCTGTTTCACAATGTCCTCCATTTTGCCGGGGAGGGGCGCGCCTGAAAAACAGAAAAAACCGGAAGTGAGAGACGAGGCAAGATGGCGGTGTAAACAAAGAGTGTCTTGTTCGTCGGCTTCCCAGGCCCGTCACGTTGCCCGCATTCTCCACCACCTTGTGGCCGGGCGGGGAATAGCACGACAGAACAAGAGGTTTAGGTGAGCCCCGGAGGGTGCGTTTATTGACAATAGTGCAGAAGTGAAGGAGATAATACGGGGAAAGGGCGATGTGGCGTCTTCGGTGCTCGGTGTCTCGTGAATCCTTTGTCCCTTCGTGCTCTTTGGTGACTGTGGCCAGTGAGGGGTGAGTGCAGGAGCGTGCGGTCACCCCGAGTGAAAGCGGTCCAGGCTGGGTGCGGCCCAATCGTCACGGCGAGTCTGTGGAAGGAACGATAGAGAGAGACGGTAAGCGTTTCAGCTCTTTGGAGAAGCTTCTCACCCTTCTGTGCTTTGGGGCTCGTTTATAAAGCAGATCTCGCCGTGATCGATTGGTCCGTGTTGAGTGGTTGCAGGTGTTTCCGATGAGTTGCCAGGGCGACGCTGATTGTTCCTCGGGACTCCCGCCACAATAGATTTCATTTATGATCTATATTAAAGGATTAGTTCACTTTTTCAGATTAAAAGAAATCTGATAATTTACTCATCCCCATGTCATTCAAGATGTTCATGTCTTTCTTTTATTAACCACAAAGAAATGTTTTTTGAGATTGAACTTCCAAACAGCAGTTTAAATGCAGCTTCAAAAAGCTGATTCCAGCTGAGGAATAAGGGTCTTATCTAGTGAAACGATTGGGATTTTTTAAAAGAAAAGTACAAATTTATATACTTTCAAACCACAAATGCTTGTCTTGCACTACAGTAGCTCAACCTTGTGCATTACATAATGACGCACTCATGACGTAGGCAGAAGTACCGACCCAGTGTTTACAAAGCAAATGTGCAAAAAAAAAAGTAAAAAGGAACGCTTTTAACAAAAGAAGCTAGAACAATGATGTTGGATAATTTCGAAGTTGGAGGACAAGATGAGATGGAGTACACAGACGAAGAACTAACAATGAGTGACTTAAAAAATATATATATTACACAGTGCTTAAAGTTGCGCATCACAGAGCCAGTGCAAGACGAGCATTTGTGGTTTTAAGAAAATTAACCAATCGTTTCGCTAGATAAGACCCTTATTCCTCAGCTGGCATCGTGTAGAGCCCTTTGAAACTGCACTGAAACTGCAATTTGGAAGTTCAAACTGTTTAAAATCATTAAAGTTCACTATATGAAGAAAATCCTTGAATGCTTTCCTCAAAAAAAAACTAATTTCTTTGCAACTAAAGATAGAAAGGCATGGACATCTTGGATTACATGGAGGTGTGTAAATGATCAGGAAATAGTGAACTAATCCTTAAACATGTAAAACCAATGCCTTAAAGTTATCCAAAAATCTAATTCTGTCAATCTCATGTCATGAAAAAAAAAAAAAAAACAGACTTTTCTCTGATGTGCTGAATCTCACAATTCTTAATTTTTTCTCTGAATTCTACATTTACACCTTGCGATTCTTTTCTATTTATTTCTGCCATGGAATAAAAAAAAAAAGACTTTTTATCTCACAATTCAGATTTTCACAGCTATAACTTTTCTTTTTAGAATTGTGAGTTATAAATTAATAATTGCAAGTTTACATCTTTTTTCTCAGAATTGCACATTCATATTTTGTGTGCAGCATATATTCTGAGTGTATTTCTAACAGATCTGACTTTTGTCCTCTGAATTACAAGAGTTGTAATTGTTAGAGTTGTTAGTTATAAACTTTTTTTTTTTTTTTTGCATTGAAAATCAATAGGGCCCAAAGCTGTTTTGGACCTTACTGGACCTCAATTTTTGTTGTATGGACAAAAACATTTTCAACTTTTTCAGAAATCTTCTTTTGTGTTTCACAGCAGAAAGAAAAATGGTAGTATATATATATATATATATATATATTACACCTTTATATATAATGCATTAGAAAAGTATTTTAAATGCATTAATTATTTAATACTTATATTGTTGTCATTTATAATGTATTGTATGATCTCACAAATAATTGTAAATAGTACATTTTAATTACTGTACAATATATTTTAATACTTTATTGATATACCTTTAAAAAATAATGCAATTAAAAATATGACAAATAACCAATTTCAAATATAACAAGGAAATATTATAATGCATTTAACAAATATTAAAAATAAAATATAAAATGCATTACAACAGTCAAACCAACATTTATTCAGACACCTTTAACAGTTCTCACATTATCACAGTTTATTCACTGTAGTGATAATGTCAGAAAAGAGTAGTAAAATATGACAGCAACTCAGGAGTTAAACTGTGTCAGAACAAATTCATCTTGATAATGTCAGATAACTTTGATAGAAAAGTTTGTAATAGATTTCAATAAAACAAAAATTCAACTGTATGATGCTGACCAATTAACAAGCGATGCTTAATTTCGTTTAGTCTGTGGTGTAAAAAGGTCGTATTAGCAATTAAAGAAAAAACACATAAGTAAACCATGGTCAGGAATAAGTGTCTGAAAAATGTTTGGTCCCAAATGTTTATCAATTTAACTGGTAGGGACTGTATGAATAATTTTTGGGTATAATATATAATTTACTATACTGTCCTGCACCCACTAGTATGAAATATCAAACATTATATCTGGTGTCTGAATCATTTTTGGTTTGACTGTATATCATGAATACCTGCATTATACATAAAGGCCTTTACTAACTGATGGTTTGGAAAGACATGAGCAATTTTTTTTATTTTTAGTGAAGTTTCTCTTTGATGTTTTCTTTTTTTTTTCTCACAGGAAGCTCTGAATATGATTTGCTTGATGTGGGATTATTGTTTTGTAATAATCACAACGGCATTACATTACTGTACACAATACAGAATGGTTGCTGTCTAGACAAACTCCTCTGCATGTTTGAGTCATTGGTGGCCCTCCAGTGGATATGCAGTTTCTTTCACATCTGGCCGGTATTGTTTAAAATATAAAAAAATAAAAAAATAAAAAGATTGGGAACGGAAGAGAAATTTGCAGTCTGCCTTTGGCAGAAAAAAGACCTCATATGATCGCCTCCTTTTCTCTTTCTTTCCCTATCTGTCTGTTTGTCTGTCTCTCTCCATCTTTTTCTTTCTTTCTCTCTCTCTCTGTCCCAGTGGGAGCCTTTCTCCCTTTGCGTACGTCTCCACCAGTGTTCACCATTAGCCAGGCTTTGTGCCAGCACTAGAGGCAGATGGTGACCCTGCTGAGGTCATGAGACCAGCGTTGCTATGCTGGTAACCATGACTGGAGAGAGGAAGTGGCACTGCCTCAGGGACAGATGGGGTGGTTCCCATGTTATATCTCTCTTGTGTCCCCCACCTCTCTCTCTCTCTCTCTGTGTCGTCTTTGCATGCTCCATTGGAATGATAAACACCCATGAGGTATGATTCCTGAACTCTGTGCAGACCACTGACAGATTCTAACTTCAGCTGATCAATTTGGATTCTGAATAGTTTCAAATGATGTTTTTCCAAAACATGATCTTCCTTTTATATTGATCTCTGAGATGCATATCACACTGACCATTATACCATAAATGTTTATTGCTCAAGAGTCGTTCAGCACTTGACATAATGTGAACCTGAATAGAGGTCGTTTCTTAAGGCATTTCCTTTTATATGGCTTTATACATAACTGTTAAAAATTTGGGGTCAGTAGTTTTTTTTTAAAGTAAAAATTATCACTTTTATTTTGCAAGAATGCATTACATTTTTTAATGCTGTTTATTTGAGCTTTTGATTCATTTTTCTTGAGGTGCAAATCAGCACATTAGAATGATTTCTGAACGTGACTGAAGCTTTGCAATCATAGAAATAAATTTGACAGTATTATTATTCTATAAAACAGTTGTCAATCGTAATATTGCACAATGTTACTGTATTTTGCTGCATTTTTCATCAAGAAATAACAGCATAAGAGTCTTCTTTCTAAATGAATAATTATACCATTGAATAGTATATGCATAAAAGTTTCCACATGCTTTACTGAATGCTTCTCATGGTCTAAAGACCTTTCGGTCTAAAGACCTTTTGAACTTATATTTAAATTTATATATTTTATTTATATTTTTAAGCTAATATTACAATATTTATATGCTTGAAATTAGTTCAAATTTGACAAATATTAGTTGTGCCAATACTAATTACTTTACAAAATTAGCATTTTAATTTAATTAATTTATATTTATTAAATATTTTTATTTATTACACCACCAGTCAAAAGTTTTTGAACAGTACGATTTTTAGTGTTTTTTTCAGGAAGTCTCTTTATTTGATCCAAAGCACAGCAAAAACAAAAAAAAAATTGAAATAATTTTTACTATTTAAAATAACTGTTTTCTATTTGAATATGTTTTAAAATGTAATTTATTCCTGTGATTTCAAAGCTGAATTTTTAGCATCATTACTCTGATCCTTCAAAAACCATTCTAACATTCGGATTTGCTGCTCAAAAAAAGAATATTAGGATGATTTCTGAAGGATCACGTGACACTGAAGACTGGAGTAACGATGCTGAAAATGTAGCTTTGATCACAGGAATAAGTTACATTTTAAAATATATTCAAATAGAAAACAGTTATTTTAAAGAGTAAATATTTTTCAGAATTGTACTGTTTTTGCTGTACTTTGGATCAAATAATTGCAGGCTTGGTGAGCAGAAGAGACTTCTTTTAAACAACATTAAAAATCTTACAGTTCAAAAACTTTTGACTGATAGTGTAAATTGGACTGGAGAGTGAAGAAAAAGCAGTAAGTGAATATACAAATATAATATACAACTGTTAAATCAAAACTTGTTTACAGCATAATTCCAAACTTCTATTTTTGTTATACTTTAATTAATTAAATTTATCATAGTTATTATGTGCAGCTGTTTCCGAGCATATGCATGGAAATAGATCATAAAACTACATTAAAGTATGCAAAATAGTATCAGTTCTTATCTGAACTTTTCCATTACCTCCTTTCCTCTGTTTTTAATGCTAACTTAAGAGACATTTGCATTGCTGTGGGTATGATAATGCTCAAAGCTGCGAAGGCTTGCTATTTAACCACTGGCAGTATAACCCAAAGTATGGCACCAAAGAGCAGTAAATTGGCAGTTGCCTGGAGCATGGCATATGCCTTATCCCTCATTTCCCTGTAGCCTGCAGCCAGGGAGAAACCAGAAACTGTCAGGCAGCCATGTCCATTAAGTCAATGAGGCTTGATAGCCTGCAGCCAGTCTACCACTAATGCATTTTAAAGAAACTTGTGTGAGTGCGCTCCATCTTTTGTCAGAGTGACATGCAACAGACACAAGCCTTAGCATGCTAACATGATACAGGCACGAATCGCATACAGACTGCCACGCGGGAGCCGACGTGCAAGGGAAAGTGTACTTCTCATACTTCGTCTCTCTCTGAGACAATGTCCCGTTCCCCTAGCCTAGATAACCTTGGGTCTCCTGGGAGCCAGCGCCCTTCCCCCCACTAAATCTCAGTACTGTGGTTTTTAAAACCTTTGAAAAGCAGAAAGAGCCTTGTATTTTCTCTTAGACACTGTGTCCTGGTCGTGACCCTAGTGCTCAATGGCCACTTGCAAAAGTCCTGACCACATAAACAGCATCTGGAGTGGCTTTGGGCTGCACCTGAAGGGCCTGCCAGAGACTGATAGGATTGTTTTGCAAATGATATTGAAAATGTGAAAGGTCATTGATTGTGTTTTGTTAGTTAGGGGCGAGATATACAACCATAGTTGTATGTCAGATGCCACATTTATGACCATAGATAAAAACATCTACATTAATATTGTACTTCTCAAATATAGTTCATCCAAAAATAGGATTTAAAGGGATAGTTCAGCCAAAAATAAAAATTACCTCATGATTTCTCACCCTCAAGCCATCCTAGGTGTATATGACTTTCTTCTTTCACACTGCAAAATTTCTACAAATTCTTGAATCAGGAAGGATTTTCTAGACAAGTAAAAATTATTGTCTTGTTTTTAGTAAAAACAAGTCAAAATTAAGTGAGTTTTTGCTTAAAACAAGCAACATAATCTGCCAATGGGGTAAGAAAAAAATCTTATTTCAAGCAGACAACTAGATTATTTTTCTTACCCCATTGGCAGATTATTTTGCTTGTTCTAAGCAAAAACTCACCTAATTTTGACTTGTTTTTACTAAAAACAAGACAATCATTTTTACTTGTCTAGAAAATTCTTCCTGATTCAAGAATTTTTAGATGTTTTGGCTGAAAACAAGACAAGAAAAGCATTTTTTGCAGTGCAGATGAATACAGTTGGAGTTATATTAAAAAATGTCCTGTCATTTCCAAGCTTTATAATGCCAGTGAATGGCTTTTGAGATTTTGAAGTCCAATAAAGTGCATCCATCCATCATAAAAAGTACTCCACACAGCTCCATACGGTTACTAAAAGCCTTCTGAAGCAAATTGATGCTTTGTATAAGAAAAATATACGTTTTAAACTTTATAAACTCTAATCTAAACTGTTCACGAGAAAGCGGTGTTTCAGCGGATGAAATAAGATGTAGGCATAGCGTATGCTATTCTCACAAGAACCAAATTTTGTTTACAGCAAAGGAAAACCAGTCTCCTTTTGGCTCATATTGAAATCCTTCGACATTTCTCTTTACAAATTCTTGTTTTGTACTTCTAATTTGTGATTGGTCTTTTGTTTTGCTCTCTCCTCTGCACCTCCGTGTTCATCACTTATGCGTTCGTTGCAGTTTTTCTTACACAGAGGCATTGATTCACTCAGGAAGGCCTTTTTAACCCCCCGGTTGTGTGTGGAGTACTTTTTATGATGGATGAATGCAGGTTTTTTGGACTTCAAAATGTCAACAGCCACTCACTGCCATTATAAACCTTGGAAGAGTCAACACATTTTTTAATATAACTCTGATTGTATTCATCTGAAAGAAGAAAGTCATACATACCTAGGAAAGCTTGAGGGTGAGTAAATCATGGGGTAAGTTTCATTTTAGGTGAACTATCACTTTAAGTATCTCTCTCAATACTAATAATGACATATAAACACACAGGTTGCGGGATTCCCATCGAGCAGCCATTCGTGTGATCCAGAGAATGTACTACTTTGTGGCCAGGAAGAAGTTCCAGGTAAGATTTTCTTTGTCTGTTTGCAAACAAAAACAAAATCTAATGAGTTAGCATGACGTCATTTGACAGATTTGTTTCTCTTGATTGCGGTGTAAGAGCTATTATGCGATTTTATATTTAATGATAAAGAAACTTTAGTGCCTTTTTAATTCCCATGTTTGCATTAATTAGCATCACTTAATGTATTTCAGTGTGAGTAGTCTTTTGAAACGTACAGAAGGGAAGATCTTGAGTTGGGCCTCATTCAGTAACAGCAGATGCTCTGCCTGAGTCCTCAAAAATACATGCTAATGTCAGAGGATTACCTTAATAGCTGTCCTACACACTTTCTCCTCCTTTGTGCGATTGTGCGACACTTGATACTCGTTACTGCACTTTGTTTGTCTTCTCTCTTTGCCCTCCCATCCCCTCGCCATCCTTTCATTTGAGTCATCTCTCAATCCCCTTATTTTCTCCAAGTCCTTCTCTCCTCCTCTCACACACTCTTGCGACACAGAACACACACTTTGGAGTGTTTGTCCGATGCTGCTGGCTAGATTTGCTGTGTCTGATGTCATGACAATGTTTACCCTCCTTTGAACGGCTTTAGCTTCTTCTGAATTGGTTCATTTGTGCCGGAGACGTGTGAACGGTTTGGTTATTTCACTGGCGCTAATCAAACTGAGCTTAAACGTGGAGCTTCACACATCTTCCCTGTGTTAGTCAGGAAGCTCAAATAAGTTTAAAAAGCTATAAGCATCATCACCTGTGCTCGATATGCCCTGAGAGCAATGATTAAGTGTTTGATCAGGATGTTCGTTTGGTGTCAGCAGATGTGAATCATTTTCCTCAAAGGTGACAATCAAGAGGAAATATTTCCCCTTTGGGCTTGTTTGATTTTGGGCTAGTTGTGTAAGGAGAGTTCACCTCTATGATGATTTGATTCTTCCAGACTTTATTCATCTAAAGGCTCACTCATATAAAGGGCCAGTGGGGCCCTAGGCAAGATCATATCAATATTTTATGTTAAAATGTAGAAGTGTATAAGGAAAAATGTAAAACTGCCCTCTGTTCTTCAGAGAAATCCTTCAGGTGAAACAGATTCTTTTTGTATTTGAACCCTTTCCAACAATGACTGTATGATTATGAGATCCATCTTTTCACACTGAGGACAACTGAGAGTCCCAAATGCAACTATTACAGAAGGTTCAAACGAAGGAAACATAATGCATTAAGAGCTGGGTGGTAAAAATTTTAGAATTTCAGTATCAGAGTAGATTTAACTTATTTTGTCTTCTGAAAAACCTTTTGAAGGGCAGTACTAAATGAACAAATATGATATTTAGGCAAAATAAGAAAAATGTACACATTCAAAAGTTTACACCCCCTGCTCCTAATGCATGTTTTTTCCTTCTGCAGCATCAGTGAGCATTTTAACCTTCTGTAATAGTTGCATATGAGTCCCTCAGTTGTCCTCAGTGTGAAAAGATAGATCTCAAAATCATACAGTCATTGTTTGAAAGAGTTCAAATACACAAAAATGCTGAAAAACCAAATAATTTTTGGGACCTGAAGGATTTTTCTGAAGAACAGCGGGCAGTTTAACCATTTAGGACAAACAAGGGACTTATAAACATCACTAAACAAACAAGCAAACAAAAACACAGCCATGGATCATTTAGGTAACTAACAACACTATTAGAATCAAGTGTATGAAAACTTTTGAATGGGGTCATTTTTATAAATTAAATTTTTTTTTTTCTTGTGGACTATATGTACATGTATTTTATGTAAAATATCTTATTCAGGTCAGTTTAAAAAAAAAAAAAAAACATGCATTTTATATGGTCCCTCTTGTTTTGGTCAAATAATTAACATTTTGCAGATTCCACAAGGTGTATTTTTTCCTTTTTTTAATAGACATCAGTGATTTTATATTGCAGTAATATTTCACACTCCTTAACTGTATTTTTGATTAAAGAAATGCAGTCTTGGTGAGCACACAGCTTTTTTTCAAAAACATGAAAAACGTTTACAGAACAAAAACTTTGGAATGATATTGTATATTTATTAAATATTACTGTTTTATCATAATTAAAATATTACACTATATTACATTGGCTGTTTTTTGTATAAATTGGTGTTTTTGCAGCAAGCACGTAAGCCCTACGATGTGCGAGATGTCATTGAGCAGTATTCGCAGGGTAATCTCAACCTCATGGTGCGCATCAAGGAGCTACAGAGAAGGTAGGATAAAAACTCACTTTATATCACTTAGCAGCAGTTAAGCATGTGTTGAGAAAAGTGCTTACTTCTCTATGGCTATACATGGATGACATTTTCTAGGTATAATAGCAATATAAATGACTGTTTCATGACCTTTGGGTAAACAAAGCTAGGAAGAGTACATCCATCCCTGTCACTGTTCCTCTCTCATTTCATCCTCCATTTCTGACATGAACATTTCCCATGCCACACACTTGGCCCTGACAGACTGGATCAGTCCTTAGGGAAGCTGTCCTTCTTCCAGACAAGTTCAGGTAAAGCTACGGCATTCATTACACCCTCTCCTCTCTCATTCCTCGACCCCACACCATGCTTTGCAACAATTTGACCTCTTTGTTGTTCTTAATGTAGCTATTTATTGTTGTTTTGTAGTCAAAGTGCACATTTGTGTTTATGGAGGGGTTTTATTATGTTTTTCTTGGCGCCGTTCTTGTCTCCTTTAGAGCGCATGAAGGACAAAGGCATAAACACTATTGGCTCCAGACTCAACAGGATGGAAGAGAAGGTAAGCACCTGAATTATACTTAGCGAAAAGGACATTTATAGCATTTTTTATTTTATTTGTTAAAACTATTCAGGAATCCAGTATCTGAAATATCTCTTAAGTTAATACCACATGCGCTTCAATTTTACTGCGCACTAAGCTCAGAAACCAAGCATTTCTAAGAAGTTACTCATTAGTATAAGAATAACAAGTTCCAGTTCTTTAATTTATTGGCAAAAGCTCACAGCACAATTGCTTTGGCAAGGACTCTGCAGATAAAGATCTGTAAGCTTCATTCATTAAGCCTTAACCTGGAGGCAGAAGGAACCTCTCTCTTTCTCTGCCTTCAATCAAACATCACTTTTTGAAGACTTCTCAAACATTCTCTGTGAGTGATGTGTGGTGATAAGGGTGTTAAGACTCTAAAAAGAGCAGCTTTCTGGCTTATGCGTGTGTGTGTGTGTGTGTGTGTGTGTGTGTGTGTGTGTGTGTGTGTGTGTGTGTGTTTGTTTTTGTGACATATCAGGACACAGATTGGTGTAATAACATGGGTATGACATAGGTATTGCAAGGAGAGGGTGACTTATGAGGACATTGCCCATGTCCCCACTTTTCAAAAGGCTTATAAATCATACAGAATACGGTTTTTGAGAATGTAAAGATATGCACAGTCTCCTGTGAGGGCTAGGTTTAGGTGTAGGGAAGGTGTAGGGTGATAGCAAATATTGTTTGTACAGTATAAAAACCATTACATCTATGGAATGTCCCCACAATTCACAAAAACAAACATGTGTGTGCGTGCGTGTGTGTGTGTGTGTGTGTGTGTGCGTGTGTGTGTGCGTGTGTGTGTGTGTGTGTGTGTGTGTGTGTGTGTGTGTGTGTGTGTGTGTGTGTGTGTGTGTGTGTGTAAAAGTGAGAGGTCTGTTGGCCCCTCAGAATGACGGGGATTCAGGAGCTCTACAAACACTCAATCTGCTCCTGTTCATTTGCCACTCCAGCCATAAATCCTTTTACAAACAGCTCTCATCCCAGACACGAACTCGAAACAGCGTACACACTTGTTCACATGATCTCTCTCTCACATTCTCACTCACTCTCGTCTCTCGTAGTAACAAATTGACTCATTTTATGAAAGGCCTGAAAAAGCCTGTTCAACATGTTTTAAATTCTTTCCTGGGAATGTTTAGAAAAGCATTTTAAGAGGAATTTGATATTTTTTATGGGTTTCATAGATGACATATCTTTAGGGAGAGATGAAATCTATTTTCAATTGTGCTGCCTTTTTTTTATTTACAGTCAAACCAAAATGTATTCATACACCTTCAACATTTCTCACATTATTACAGTTTCGCTATAGTTTAGAAAATGGTAATAAAATATGACAAGAACTTAAGAGTTAAACTGTGTCAGAACAATTTTGATAATCACTAATGAATTAACAGTCAAACCAAAATTTATTCAGACACCTTAAAAATATCGCACATTATCACAGTTTATTTGCTCTTTAAAAATTATAATAAAATACGACACGAACTGTGTCTGAACAAATTCATCTTGATAATGTCGGATAACTTCGATAGAAAAGAATGTAACAAAACATGGCCAGGTCAAAGTAACAAATCCAATTTTTGGTCCCATATTTTTTATCAGTTTTACTGGTAGTCCATTGTATGAAGAATTTTTGGGTATAATATGTCACAGTTTATTTTGCTATTCTCACTGACATAAATGAACTATGGTGTCCTGCACCCAAAAGTAAAAACAAATCAACATCATAAGGGTGATTTTTTTTTATTTTTTTGATTGAATTGTACACATCATACTGAAAGCTGAATAAATAAGCTTTCCGTTGATGTATGGTTTGTTAGGATATGACAATATTTGGCCGAGATAAAACTATTTGAAAATCTGGAATCTAAATTTTAAGGAAATCGCCTTTAAAGTTGTCCAAATGAAGTTCTTAGTAATGTATATTAATAAGCAATTTGATTTGATATTTTACAGTAGTAAATTTACAAAATATCTTAATGGAACGTGATCTTTACTTAATATCCTAATGATTTTTGGAACATAGACATTTGGCTGTACTGCCCTCCAAAGGCAAAGTGCAGTAACTACGCGAACAATGAAACTGAGAAAAATGCCTTTAAAGTTTTTACAACAGCTAGTCAAACATGTTGACACTCTCGTTTCTCTGAAACTGGACAAAATTAAACTAGGAGACTTTGCCACAAGACAAAACAGTTGTCACAAATCTATTTTAAGCCTTAACGCAATTTTGACCAAATGTGTAGTTACTGCGCTTTGACTTTGGAGGGCAGTATAGCTACAAATATACCCGTGGTACTTAAAGGAGTAGTTCACTTTCAGAACAAATATTTACAGATAATGTACTCACCCCCTTGTCATCCAAGATGTTCATGTCTTTCTTTCTTCAGTCGTAAGGAAATTATGTTTTTTGAGAAAAACATTTCAGGATTTCTCTCCATATAATGGACTTCTATGGTGCTTCTATGGTAAAGGGTCTTATCTAGCAAAACGTTTGGTTATTTTCTAAAAAACAATCACAATTTATACAAAAAAAAAAAAAAACAATTACAATTTTTAACCTCAAATGCTCGTCTTGTCTAGCTCTGTGTGTACTCTGTGTAGAGATTAAAAATTATATAAATTGTAAATGTTTTTAGAAAATAACCGATTGTTTCTCTAGATAAGACCCTTCACCATAGAAGCACCATAGAAGTCCACTATATGGAGAGAAATCTTGAAATGTTTTCCTCAAAAACAAATTTCTTTACAACTGGAGAAAGAAAGACATGAACATCTTGGATGTCAAGGGGGTGAGTACATTATCTGTAAATTTTTGTTCTGAAAGTGAACTACTCCTTCAAGACTGGCTTTGTGGTCCAGGGTCACATATCTGGTGTCCAATTAATTGTTTTTTTTGACTGTATATTAAAAAAAAGATGACTTTATGATCTCATTGACACATTTTTGTCATTTCTATGGCAATACTAGTGAGTGATGCATTGAGTAGCCAAATGAAGTACTTCCCAGCAGGACACACCGTATTTAACTTTTTTTTCTGTGAAGAACTGTTTGAAAATGTTTCATTAGTTTTAGAGGCTGTGGACAGGATACCCTGCCCCTTACAGTGTCATTCTTCTTCCCATAATTCTGTGGTAAACAGGAAGCAGGCAGTGTCTGGCATAAACAGGAACAAATACCCTTAACATTTATGCAAACACCCATCTGAAGTAACTCATTACTGGATTGCTGACACAGTCTTTTGCCTCCACTCCTGAACTCTCTTCACAGTTACGGTATTTTTTGTTCGAAATAGTCTTTTTTTTAATATTCCATTAAATTTTTAATTTAATCATACACACTAAGGAACATTTCTTATAGTTATCTATACAGAAAGTAGTTGTTCTGCTTGATATTATCGTGGAAACCATGATATATATATTTTTTTTTTCTGAATTCTTTCAGTGTGATTAGAAAGTTCAAAAAGAACTGCATTTCTGTGAAATTTAAAGGAAGAGTTCAATTAAAAATAAAAATTCTGTCACTAATTACTCACCCTCATGTCGTTTCAAATCCGTAAGACCTTTGTTCATCTGCAAAACACAAATTAATATATTTTTGATGAAATCCGAGAGCTTTTTGACCCTGCAATGCAACCGCATTCAAGGCCCAGAAAGGTGGTAAGGACATCTTTCTCTAATAATTTATTTGTGACTCTTGTGAACGCATGGCGAAGACTAACAAGGAAGAGACGAAATTGTTGAATAAGGTCATTTTTATGTGTTATCTTTGCACACAAAAAGTATTCTTGTAGCTTCATAACAGTATGGTTGAACCACAGATGTCACATGGACTCTTTTTTACAATGTCCTTACTACCTTTCTGGGCCTTGAATGTGTCAGTTGTGTTGCTGTCTATTTCATTTCATTAAAAAATATCAAAAAAATATATAAATATTTGTTTTTCTTACGTGTTTGGAATGACGAGGTCGTGACATGAGTCATACTAAAAAAAAAAGAAGAGAATTTTAATTTTTTGATGAATTATCCTTTAAGTTTGACTTTTCTCTGTGGTTAGCAGTATACATGTTTGCATTCATGTCTATATAGGGAATGGCTGTATATGTTTACATGCTGAAAGCTCATGCCGTACTCTGTATGGCGGGGTGTGTTTGTGCATGTGTGGATGTGTTTGTATGTGACTGTGGTGCCACTATCATTGTGTAAACTGTGGTTCAGCATGGAGACACTCGTCTGGTTATTTCTAATGGGGTGTAGACAGCACTGGCTCCACACGTCACTTAGCCTCAACCCAAGGGAAAGAACCTCATGACATTTGGCTCCCCAACTGTAAAATGAAGAATAACAAGAATTTCTCTGACAGTTTTCTTCCTCTTAAACATGAATCCCTTTAAATATTTAGCAAGAATCCCACTGGTATTGAAATATGTTGTTTTTTATGCACATAGACAGTAATATAAACTGCTCTGACACACTCTAAAAAGTATTTTTTTGAAGTTGTAAATAAAACAAAGATTACTAGAGTACAGAATACTATTTTTTACTATTTTTAATATCACTTTTAAATCAGTGTTATTTGCCTTTTTATATATATTTTAGTGCAATTTTCAAAATAGATTAAACTACCGTTGACATCAAAAGTTTACATACACCTTGCAGAATCTGCAAAATGTTCATTATTTTACCAGAATAAGAGGGATCATACAAAACGCATGTTATTTGTTTATTTAGTACTGACCTGAATAATATATTTCATATAAAAGATGTTTACATATAGTCTACAAAAGAAAATAATAGTTGAATTTATAAAAATGACCCTGTTCAAAAGTTTACTTGATTCATAACACTTTGTTGTTACCTGAATGATCCACAGTTGTATTTTTGTTGTTTAGAGATAGTTGTTCACGAGTCCCTTGTTTGTCCTGAACAGTTAAACTGCTCGCTGTTCTTCAGAAAACTCCTTCAGGTCCCACAGATTGTTTTTTCAGCATTTTTTTTTTTTTTTGTATTTAAACTCTTTCCAACAATGACTGCATGATTTTGAGATCCTCCATCTTTTCACACTGAAGACAACTGAGGCTCAACTATTACAGAAGGTTCAATCACTCACTGATGCTTCAGAAAGAAACACAATGCATTAAGAGCCAGATTGCCTAAATATTTTCATTTAATACTGCCCTTCAGAAGCTACAGAAGTTAAATTTACCCTGATCTCAAATTCAAATGTTCTTACAGCAAAAAAAAAAAAAAAAAAAACAGCTGTGGATCATTCAGGTAACAACAGTATTAAGAATCAAATGTGCAAACTTTTGAACAGGGTCATTTTTATAAATTCAGCTATTATTTTCTCTTGTGGACTATATGTTAACATCTTTTATGTGAAATATCTCATTCAGGTCAGTACTAAATAAATAATAACATGCATTCATACATACAATGGCATAAAAATGATCCTATATTTTAATTTTAAATAACTCTAGTCCAGACTAGATGATAGTTTTCACTCAATTCAACATTGTGATGACCTAATCTTTTCATGTTTCGACTATTCATCATCACCTTATTGATCAAATTTTAATCTCATTTACAACATGCAGAAGAATGGATTTTATTGCCTTTGCTCTATTTATACAGATGGGATCTTTTATCGGTTGCTGGTGTTTTACAGCTTGTATTGACAGTTTGACTCTTGTTTATGGCATTGTTTACACAGACGCTGTGACAACATTATTTTAGACACTGTTTTGAAAGATGTGCTGAGGCCACACACTCGTTTCCCCACAGATCACACACATGGACAGGACACTTAACAGCATTGCAGAATCTCTCAACCTCATGTTGGCAAGAGAGAGACGAGGAGATCTGGCCAGAGGGAAGGAGCTGCGTAGCAGCTTCCACCGACAATCAGCCACCTTCAGCCTGTCAGTGCCAAGCAGACAAGACAGCCTGACCAGCTCTGAGCAACTGTCTACGCCAACTGTTATTCATGAGGACAGCTGAGCCGCCAAAGAACCACTAAATCACAAAGTGCCTGATAGTGGGTCAGTTTTGGCTAGAATTAATGTAAGAGATTAGGTTTGGCTCAGGTTCAGCATCAGCTGATTTTAGGATATCTTCTTGTCTGACTAATCCTGTTCATTGAATTTCTTTTGAAGCAACAAGACATATTTTTAGCATAATGTTGATTAAGTATGACTTTGAGGTTTTGATTGATTTTAATTGAAACTGATTGTTTATTCAGATTTTTCCCTCATAGTTTGCCGCCTTCTATGGAAGCCCGTTTCCACCACTGAATAAAAAAAAAAGGTAACTGCGACTTTTTATCTCACAATTGCGACTTTACATCTTGCAGCTTTAAATCTTGCAATTATTTTTTTCATAATTGTGTAATACAAACTCACAATTCTGATTTTTTTCTCAGAATTATGAGATAAAAACTCACAATTGCAAGTTATAAAGTCAGAATTGTGAGTTGATATCTTGCAATTGTGACTTTTTTCTCAGAATTGCGAGTTATTGAGTTATTAAATTGTAAGATATAAACTCACAATTCTGAGATCATCAGTCTTTTTTCCTCTCAAAATTGGACTTCATAAATCATGAGTTTATACCTCACAATTCTAAGAAAAAAAGTCAGAATTGCAAGATACAAACTAGCAATTGTGAAAAAAAAGCCAGAATTCTCGCAATTCTAACTTTATTTCTCGTAATTGTGAGTTTATGTCTCATAGTTCTGATTTTATAACATACAATTGCAAGTTTACATCTCACAATTTTCACAAAAAAAGTCTGAATTTTTATTCTGTGGCAAAAATGGGTTTCTGTATTCTTCTGCTCCACACTCTTACAAATAAAGGTCCCAAAATGGTTTTCGCAGTGATGCCATAAAAGAACCATTTCTGGGTTTCCAAGAGAACTTTTCAGTGAATAGGTCTTTAAAAAAAAATTTGCTTAGTGTGAAGAGCATTTTAATAACTTAAAGAACCTTTCATCCACTATAAAGAATCATTTGTGCAGTGTAAAGTTTCCATTAATGTTAACATTGAGGTTTTTGAGGAAAACATTCCAGAATTTTTCTCCATATATTGGACTTCAATGGGACCCAACGAGTTGAAGGCCCAAATTGCAGTTTCAATGCAGCTTCAAAGGGCTCTTCACAGTCCTAGCCGAGGAATAAGGGTCTTGTCTAGCGAAACGATCAGTTATTTTCTAAACATTTTTTTTAAAATGTATATACATTTTCCACTATAGCTCTGTGATGCACGTCTATTACTTCACACATCACATTGGAAAGTCACACGTGGTTAGTTTCTTCGTCTGTGTTCTAAAGTTCAAAAAGGTAGGGTCGGGTGGAAAACTTCATCTCATGTTCTGCCCCAACTTCAAAATCATATACTGATAATCAGTTTGCTTTGTAAACAATGGGTCGGTACTTCTGCCTACGTCATGCGTGACCTTTCCAATGTGACTATGTAATGCGTGAAGTGCAAGAGGAACATTTGTGGTTAAAAAGTATATAAATGTTTATTCAGATTTTTTTACTATTGTTTCACTGGATAAGACCTTTATTACTTGGCTGGGATTCTGTAGACCCCTTTGAAGCTGCATTGAAACTGCAATTGGGACGCTCAACTCATTGGCCACCATTGAAGTCCAATATATGGAGAAAAATTATGCAATTTTTTTTTTCGACTAATGATAGAAAGAAAGACATCTGGGATGACATGGGGGTGAGTAAATTATCAGAACATTTTTAATTCTGGAAGTAAACTAATGCTTTAAAGGTTCTTCATGGAGCTACAGATGCCAGTAAAGAACCTTTATTTTTAGGAGTGCAGATGTGAACTTTATTTTGGGGTGTTATGAATTGCTGAATGTTTTTAAATGATTTCTGTTGACAGGAACAAAATGTGTGCTTGTTGCGCTTGTTCATGAATCACTAAGCTTTTAGAGGCACACAAATGTGTGAATACTGTTTAAACTCTCAAACAGGTTTTTATTTATATATGTTTATTCACTAATATGAATGTACTAGTTTTTTGTAAAAAATAAATACTGTATCCAAACACTACTGATTTCCAGTAAAACCCAAACTGTGATTTTTATGAAGTGCTGTGTCAAAAATGCAATACTGGCAAAAGTTCTATCCTGAATAAACATCTTGTTTCTTCTTTCTAATGTTTGCAGTGTTTTAATTTCGGCCATGTTTCGGTGAGGTCAAACATCTTGGCTATTCAAACACAAGTGTGTGGGCAGCCCGGCTTCCCGCTCTTTTCCTTCACCATCAGGCCAGAATAGTGCTATTTATGCTGGTGTGGAGGCATTTATGGCATTCAGGAGCAGTTGTTGTCTTTTTTCTAAAAGTCTTTCAGTGACACTTTCAGAATTCCTTTAGAGCATCCCGACAGATCAATGACTTATGCAGCACACGACCATATGGGGAGCACCGTGACCTCTGATCTTATGACAATACATATGCTCTCAGGGGTGAGGGGCTTTGTTGCTATGGGGATGACTACATGTGCACCCTCTGACCTTATCCTGGGCAGGAACACGGCTGTCCACTCCGCCTTTGTTCGTGCACAGCTTCTCGTATGGACCATTGTCACCTGTAATATGTGCAACAAATCAGACATTCCGTCACATACGCATTCCTGAAAAGCATGTCAATTTTGTCTTTATTACCTTGCTACCGTTCTTCAAGGCTTAGGATTACATTTCAGAAAAGCTGAAGTAGCAAACCAGGATGTCAGCTTCCTTTTTAATAACCATTTGTGCCGACTTAATCTTAAACCAGCGGACATAAAAACAGATATCTGGCTTATACATTTCCACAAAAAAAATGCACCCAAAAGGGATGAGGGTGCCTGCTACGCTTTAGACTATACCTCCTCATGGCAGGACAACTATTTCAACAATGGAATCAACAGGACAACAGTATTGGCAGACACCACAGAGAGCAGGCTTGCTACAGAGGGGGTCTGGCCCATATGCCGCCAGATAAATGATAAGCCTTTGTTATTCGTTTAAAAGGACGTACTGCTGTCACTGTCTCTGGGACCGCTGAGCAAACTTTGGGACCAAATGCCATTAATTCAAGCTAGTGAACCCATAGAGGTGTATCCAGCCTTGAAGACACAGCTTGCCAGTGCCTCCGCTAGTTTTATGGGTTTTATTAGTGAAAGAGAAACAGCCCTGAAATAGAGAGGGCTACAACACAGAGATGAATGGTTTGATGGTTTTGCAGCAAATTGCAGACGTTTGTGTCAAAAAAAGGGTAGCAATGTTGGGAAAGTAGGTCCCTTTAAAAGAAAAATAAATGAATAGCAATTGAGGGGGGCATGAATTGTTAAATATGACTTCACTTCGTTTTCTTTAAGTGAATTCAAATTGAAAACAAAATTTGGTAACACAATAAGGTTCATTAGTTAAACATTAGTTAATGTATTAACTAATATGAACTAACCATGAGCAATACATTTGTTAATGTATTTACTAATCTTGATTAACGTTAGTTAACGGAAATACAGTTGTTCATTGTTTGTTGATGTTAGTTCACACTGCATTAACTAATGTTAACAAAATTTTAATAATGTATTAGTAAATGTTGAAATTAACATTAACAAAGATTAATAAATGCTGTATAAGTCCAGTTCATTATTAGTTCATGTTAACTAATATGGTTAACTAATGTTAACTAATGAACCTTATTGTAAAGTGTTACCCAAAATTTTAGTGGTTTTGGATAAGAAAGATTGAAAAACACTCACCTGCATGTCATATATCCACACTACTTATTTGATTATATTTTGTAATGACTAAAACGGCACTTTGAACTCAGAAGTTCGTCTTCACATCATTGCATAATATTCCGTATTGGTTTTTAGTCAAATAAACGGGCGCGATTTAACTAA
This sequence comes from Garra rufa, assembly GCF_049309525.1. Lineage (NCBI taxonomy): Eukaryota > Metazoa > Chordata > Actinopteri > Cypriniformes > Cyprinidae > Garra > Garra rufa. The sequence goes on from NC_133363.1 coordinate 31,466,207, forward strand.
TGTTTTAGTCCGAATAAAAGGATTCGAATTGAACTCTTAACTTCATTTAATGATGTACAGACTGCATGGGCTGAATGAATGTGTCTCTGTGGGATTTGCTGATAAAAGTCGAGGTCCCATGAGCCTGAGGAGGTAATCCATCTGGTCAGGAAACCCAGCTGAGCTATAACGGAACATATTGGAAACCCTGTCAATCTGGACATAATGATTTTAGTGTAAAAGCTCAAATAATGAGGTCTAGATAAACCCTAGGGGATTCCTCACATTACAAGTCACACAATTACGTTTATTAAAATCCTCGTTTTTCATTAATAATTATGAAGCACTCTGTGGTTTAATAATATTAAGCCAGTTGCGCGTCTGCTAGATGTATTAGAGGCATTACGTTCAGCTTTCGCGAACATGTAGCTATATCATATTTTTACACGCGAAAGATAAAAATTCGTTCAAGTAAATAGAATAATCTTTACTAGGCCTACTTTATCATAATTATTAATTTTATACAAACTCTCATTACACCTGTTCATATAGTGTTTACATTAGTAGTATGCCAATTCAAACTCCTGTAGTAGGCCTGTTTATTTTGGTCAGAGTGTAAACAAAAAAAAAGCTTATGTAGTAAAATTGATAATAGCCTATTTATTATATTATTATTTTTGTTAATTATGTTTACATGCAAAGTACATGTTCATTTAAAGTGTTACCCATCTCGGTGCAAGTGCGTTTCAGGTTTCTAAACGTTATTCGTTTCTTCATTTGAATGACAGCCAGCAGTCGCTGGCATGACGGACTGGAGTATCTCTGTTTTCTCGCACACGACTAGATACGGACTAGAAACAAAAGCAAACAGGATTTGTGAGCACCGAGTGCTTATATGAGAGCACAAAGCCTCATTTGCAGGTGAATGCGATGGCACTCGCTTCGCCTTACGCCTTTAGCGGCCTTTGTTCCATTTCGCCTTTTTTGGTGCCAGATGGTCATGGAAATGGGAAAC
>NC_133363.1:31467700-31589095 GCF_049309525.1 Garra rufa
CTATGTTATTCACAGATAGTGCGTAGGTAAGGGGGAGGGGGAGGCAGGTGGTTGGCGTGTAAATAGAAGGAGCCCATTTTGTTCAAGTCTTGGTAAGTGTTTCATTAGCGGGATAGCTGAGAGGGTGCTGAAAATGAAGGTCTTATGTGGACAAAGCGGGGTTCCAAGGGCACCTGCCTCCTTCATTATGGAAAGAAAATGGCATTTAAATCCTCCCTATAGCACGCAGCTGCCCGCATATCCCTCCCCACAAACACTGAGGGCGGAACAGCTGAGTCCCTCCTGTTTAGAGGCCAAACTCTACTCTTTTTGTCACAGGCAAAATGTTGACGCCTCAAAAGTGTAGGGCAAACATTTTTTTTTCCTGCCGTTTACCCACATCCCATGATCCACACAATTATGTTGAACAGTATACATGACTTTCACAAGAACACACGTGAATACGACCAGGTTAGCAAAAATATAATTTAATTTACACTTTGATTCAAAGGTACAGCGTGAGCTACAGAATATATTTTAACAAACACGGCTCAGAAACATTCTTTACATGTTGTTGCAAACAAAACTTAAATAAAACACGACATAAAATATGGCCAAAATAATAAAAACAATAACAATAGCTGTAAATAATAATAAAGAGTAACCAACTATTATGAACATAAATAAAATAAGTTAGTATATTTAAAAAATAAAACAAACAGGTGTTGCTCCAGCCTATTTAGAGCACTGTGGCCTAGCCTTCTACACAATTAAAACAAAAGAAATATAAAATTGCACCGTTTAGACATTGTAACACTGCAACAAAGTCTCTGTTGGCGGGGCCATTATTGCTACATGAGTTGAGTAAAAGTGTCGTCCCCTTGTTTCCTTTCATCCGCTCTGCAGATAAACACAGGTGGACTGCTGCATTGAGTGCAAACATCTGTAAAGCAAAGAAAGACAAATTTAGCGATTGTTCAGGAGGTTTACACAAAGTACGGGCATTTAAATAAAGGTGAATAAAACTGACTTCGTTGTTGTCAATTACTAACAGGCTAATAAAAATGATAAGCATGCATACTTATTAAAATTATAAAATATATACAATTCGACACAAATGGAGTTGATACGTACCATCTTATTGTTTTACGTGGCGTTACTTCAATGTTGGTGGATGTGCCGGCTTGAAGCGAGCTCCGTTCATCCTGCTTAGACTCCAGGGTCCTTTTTCTTTTCGGGAAGAAGTCTGGTGGAAATCAAGATTATAAACCGTTAGACATGTTTGGCTGCATTTTGCGTTTAAAAAATTAGAGGCATTAAAAGTTTGCATTGTTTTTATTTATACTTTCAAGGCATTTACCTGTAATTTGTGGCGTGTTGTTTCTGGGGCTCTCTGGGATGAGTGACCTCTTTCGTCTGTTTCTGAGGACTGAAGAACGAGCTGGTCTTGAGTTGAGCGCACCAGAGAGATTCTCTTGGTTAACTTCGTTGGGTCGACTCGGGACGTCCATGGATTCTTGAACTACCGGACTCCTGGAAACCCCGTTAAACCCGCAGTCAACAGTGCTGGACGCGTCTCCTGTTGCATCAACAGACGCCGCGACGCGAGCTCTTTTATTTTGCACTTTATCCTTGTAGAAAAATGGCATAGTGTCCTCTGAAATCGCCTCCCACTCGTAATCTCCAGTCAAAGGCGAGTTGGTCTCAAAGTTAAAATTCCACCGGCTCTGGTCTCGCTCGGAGATCTCCTGGAGTTTGCGTTTCATTTCACAGTGCAGCTCCTCATGATCCACGGGTCCGAAAAGGTTACGGCAAACCTTGGTGCGGGCGAGGAGAGGAAAGGTTCTCCGTGCAACATGACGCTCCAGATTGCTTGATACGTCCACGTTTGCCATGTTGCCTAAAAGTCAATGCCGTGAGAGGACGTTTGTTTGGTTCGTGCTGTCTGAAGTGTTTATATTCGTGCCGGTGGTTAAAGGCCAGCGTTTGCACGAGCAAAGGCCCCTGATTGGCTAGACAGACACCACGCCCTGTGCAATAAACCCCCCACCAGTATTAGCAAAGTCACCTTCCCCCCTCATTTCGAAAACCACAGTCAGAAAATCACGGCCCGTGCGTGAATACCATGTAATAAGAGACTGTTTTGAAGAAAAGAAAGCAAAGGAAAAAACGTTACAATGTAATAAACTGGGTAATTTCTACCAGTGTATTTTTTGTATAAAATTATTACGTTAATAAAGGAAAACAATAAAATAGCATATGTCTATCTATGTTGAGATAAAAATGAATGCAACATAAATATTACACTGATAAAAAAATTATATGTGACCATAGACCACAAACCAGTCATGAGGGGCAATTTATTTGAAATTAGGACAATATTTGGCCGAGATACAACTACTTGAAAATCTGGAATCTGAGGGTGCAAAAAATTAAAATAAAAAAATCTAAATAAGAAAATCGCCTTTAAAGCTGTCCAAACGATGTTCTTAGCAATGCATAGTTTTGATATATTTTCAGGAGAAAATTTACTAAATACCTTAATGGAACATAATCTTCACTTAATATCCTAATGATTTTTGGTATAAAAGAAAATTGACAATTTTTACCAATACATGTATTTTTGCCTGTTGCTACCCCTGCTACTTAAGACTGGTTTTGTGGTCCAGAGTCACATATTAACAGCTTATATGTTATCTAGGGCTATTGTCCTGGCTCAGTTGAAACATTATTTCATTCAGTGTAAATTGTAGTATTTAGCATTCAATGGCATTATCTTTAAATGCTCTGGGACACCGACTGCATGGTTATGCTGCATTTTGTTTGCGAATAATAATTTAAATTGGTTTGTTTTCAAATGCCACATCTCAATTAAATAAGCGTTGAGTGTAAATATAAAACATAAATATCATACCGAAATCGAAATGACACATACAAATATAAACGTTGAATCCAAATCCAGTCAAAACACTTCTCAAATTCGCGCACTTCTGACGCCGCTGGGCGGTGTCAACCAATGGCGCGCGAAGCTCAACCAATCAGGTGACTCGGGCGATGACGTCAAGCGCATTCGCAAGATGGCCGTAATGCGTGCAAAATTGTCACCGACTGAGCGATTCTGAGCGGACCAGATTTGCCTCTCGAAAATTCAAGGAACAAACTATTCGGCGTAAGGCCTAATTTTAAACGAGTAACGCACTTAAAGCCTCCCACACAAACAAAACATGCTATTTAAGTGTAAAAATAAATTGTATATTACACACATTATGTGTTTCCCAAGATACCGTCAACATAACAACATTAATATCGTATATTAGCATTTATTAGCACTTAAACATTTATATACTTCGCACACAATCTTTTACATATAAGGTTTCACATTTGACATTTGTTAAAGTAGCTCATTCTGAATGTATAAAATTGCTTTTACGTACTTGATATGGCCTGTTGCTTAGTTAGTCACCCAGAAGGCGATAGCCTATCGCTGAAGGAAACTGATATTCAGACCAGATTTCAGATTCCATCTCAATGCCTTCCTTCATACTACCGTATACTGCCTCAGCAGGCAGCATTTCTAATGTTTAGGACAGAGCCTGGGGCAGATATGCACACATTTCAAAGGGACAACCTCGAAATTGCCTTTGTGCTGTATTAGGAGTCACTGACACCTAGTGGCTAACTCGCTTAACTGCAGACTAACATCGGATGCAGCAATGAATATTCGTCCTCCAGATGATGACAAAATGAATTTTGCAAGACAAAACTATAATATTTCTCTCTATTCCTACTGGTCACGTTTTAAATTTTGGGCTATTTCGCTTCCATAACGTCACATCAGTGTATCTATTTGCATAGGCTATGTAAATTTCAAATACATTTTTAATGGAATTAATGAAACAGATTTTTATCCAATGCTCAGACATATTTTCTGGACATGTATAATGCCTTATTTGCATATTTAAACATAACATTTCAGAAAACTTGTAATAGAAAACTATTGTCTTTATATACTGTGATTAATAAGCTTTTTTAACCTATTCACCTGTGGTGTCTTGCTTTAATTCTAGCTACAGGAGTCTTTTGAATTCTATTTTTTTCCCCCCAAATCTAAGAATCAAATCTTTCAGCAACTTTCATGTGTTAAAAAGTTATATATTTTTTTAATATTAACAGTGGTGGACGAAGTACACAAATCAAGTACTTGAGTAAAAGTACAGATACGTATAATAGAATATTACTCCAGTAAAAGTAAAAGTACTCCTTTTTCCATTTTACTTGAGTGAAAGTACAAAAGTACTACATTTTTTGTGTACTTAAGTAAAAAAGTACTGACATATTTTGCAATTTTTTAAAGGCTATAAATTTATATTAGCATATATATTTTTTATAATCCTACTATAAGCCTTGGTTTTTCCCAAAATAACCACTAGCCTATATGGAGTCAAGATAGATTTTTGTTGTTGATATGGTCTACGTTGACAATGTTCACTGTGAAGCTTACATTGCATTGTAACGTTACCTGAGAGAAAACTGATTTAACCATCTCATTTTCACCAGTAAGAAAAGTGTTTTAAAGCTTGTTATTTTGCGGAACGGCACAGTTATAAATGATATGAGAATAAGGCCTGAAGTTAGGAAGAAAAATTTAATTATATTTTCATAATATTTTTATTTTTTCTCAAACATTGTCTGTGGTGTAAAAACACCCCTGGCCAAATGTCCCCAGAGGGCATCACTTCCCACTTTGATAATTTCTGTAGTTACCATCTGAACATCACATATTTTCTTTTCCCTCAGATGTAATCTGTCTAGATGGTTGATTATAAATATTTGGACTTCATATCTGAAAATTACCTCAACTTAGCACCAGCAAGCTTGTTAGCTAGACAGTTAGCATCAGCTAACAATATTTACTTATTTTCAGTATGGTTATGAATAAACATTTATTTCTGTATATTAGGCTAGTTGATTCAAACAATATAAAAAAGTATACCGTTAATAAACAATATAAAAACAGACGTCACATAGGGCTAAATGCGTAGCATTTTAATAAAACTGTTGAGGTTACAGCAGCGAGGAATATGAACGTGTAACGTTATGAGTTATTTGATTTAATCTGTGTTATTTTAATGTTTCGTTTTTTTACCTAAAAAGAGACGATGTTGATGATGTGTCTGCATTTAATCATTTCAGCGGGCTTAAATACATCACCCTTTACAGCAGATTTAGTTCGCAAACAACTGACAGTTGCAATAATTAATCCTAAAACTCGACATTATATCTTACTTTCGCAGCACCAGTCGCGCGCGCTCACAATCTCCCGGTTCTTATTTGTGAATTCAGATGACTGGAGACTCGCTCTAAACGGCTCATTTGAATCAGTGAGTTTGAACAGCTGCAATTGGATCAGTCCAATTCGTGAATGAATCGCTTGTGGCGATTTGCGAACCGATTGAAAAGAATCAGCTTGTTCATTAATCAGACACTGCTTCTGCGTCTCGGAGCACGTAATATATTATAAGGAGAGTAACGACATGTTTTATTAAATGTAGTGGAGTAAAAAGTACGATATTATGCTTTGGAATGTAGTGAAGTAAAAGTAAAAGTTACTCAAAATAAAACTACTCCAGTAAAGTACAGATACTTGAAAAATGTACTTAAGTACAGTAACGAATTACAACTACTTCGTTACTGTCCACCACTGAATATTAACAATTAGCAACATTTACAGAAAGAACTCCAGATATTTTAAGCAGTCAGTCTTCAAAGATCAAAGTACTTCAAATGTCAATTATAGGGGAAAAATAATAGTAAGCATGCATTTCAAATTAATCACCTATTCTGAAGCTATTTCCTGTTGCTGCTTTACACTAAGAAATGAAAATGGTGGAGATCAGGCAGGTAAGTGGTAGAGCGTAGGTCACAGCGGTTGGTTAGGGAGTGGTTTTGTCATCATAAACCTTCGGAATCACTTCCTGGTGACACTCTAGAGCTGCCCAAGCTTGCAGTGGCCTAGAGGATCCAAGAGCAAAACCATCATCCAGATATGCTGGGGCACCAGGATACTCCTCTGGTAAGTGAATTTTTTTAGCAAAAAAACAAAACAAAACATAGTATCATATTCCAGATCTGAATGTGGAGTTGTTTATAAATAACTGAAAAGTTTCTAAAAAAGACATTCATAGTAAAATCTGTAAAGATGCAGCCACATTAATACAGAAAATATTTTGACTTTGCATTTTGCGAATAATATGATATATATGTTAAGTTTAGCTTTTCAAATTAGTATTCACATACCTTTACAGCCTTAGAAATGTCAAGAAACTACTTCTATTTTGTTTTTTTATTGTATTGACTTGTTGAAGCACACAGTTGGCCATTGAAGAAATTAGATTTTCTTCTTCTTCAAAAAAGAGAAAGAACTGAAAAATCTATGAAGAGATGAAGTGATGTTGTAGTAAAAACATTAAATAATAATGGTAAAACAATTTATCGATAAAGTGTCATCGCTAAAGTCTGTTTCCTCATGGATCTTATGTCATGTCTATGTGCGACCTTTCATGCAAATGATTGTGTTTGTGTGCTGCAGTGTCTATGGCATTTTCCTCTCTCGTACACCCCATATCATCCCCTAGTCAAATCATGGGCAGCTCCTGCACCTCTCCACACACCCACACACATTAGTCACGTTTGCATAAATGTCATTGGTACTTTTCAGTAATCACATCCTGCCTTCAAGAATCAATTATTATTTAGCTACATTTTACATAATCCTTTTTTTTTTTTACAGATAAAACTGCAGCTTAACAGCTCTTATCGAATGCAGACCGGGAGTAATTGCATGTTAACTGATCAAACCATATTACGTCTCCTGCTTGAAAACAATTAAATCAATGGCAGCCATTAAGAAACTGCAGGTTTCAAAAGATTTAAAATGGCTGGCATGAAACAGACAAGATTAGAAATAATTGATTGAAAAGAGATTAATCAGCTCATTCAGATCTGATTACATCAATCAAATGCTGTCAAATACCTGAGATGTTTTTATAGCATTACGCTTTTGTTTCTGGCTGCTTTTACTATGGCTGTTTCTGTCTGTGCCTCTTCGACCACATGAGGAAACTGACTTCTTAATCACTTGTTGTCTAGGATGCAAATAAGATATAGTTGTCAATTGCATGTGGATGATTAATGTTATATAATCACAAAAGTAAGTTTATATAGCTGATTTATTATTTATGCATATTTCCATATTCAAACACCATGTATCTGCAGTATGTCTAGTAGAGTGACTCTAACTTCACCTCAGGTTGGTAAACATCGCATCAGTTTTTCAGTTCATGTGTGGCTCGGCCTTTACCAGCAGGGAGGGCATGTTTGCATGCGTGTAAAGAAATGAAAATTGCTTCTGCTTTACATAAACATTTCCAACTACCCGAAGTGCCTTGCTGAACAAATCAGCAGCTTCTGTGGTTGCACCTGACTGGAATGTGATGCAAATGCATTTTATTTCTGTCTGTAGGGGGTGTTGCGGCAGAGCAGGAGGTGTCTGCAATGTGGGGAACTGCTGAAAGAATCTCAAGAACATGGGTAAGATAAATACTTAAAGACCTATTATGCTCCTTTTTACATTATGTAATGCAGGGTTCCTCAAATCTTGCCCTGGAGGGCCAGTGCACAGCAGAGTTTAGCTCCAGTCCTGATCAAACTGACCTACCTGTGATTTTTAAATAATCCTTAAGACATTGATTAGCATGCTCAGGTGTGCTTGAATAGGGTTAGAGCTAAACTCTGCAGGAAAGTAGATCTTGTGGGTCAGATTTGAGGATTTCTGATGTAATGTAAGTCTCAGGTGTCCCCAGAATGTATCTGTCAAGTTTCAGCCTTAAAATACACCACAGATCTAGCCTAGAATCTAGACGCGCCCCTAGCGGCAGCAATTTCATTTGCTTCCAAGGTCAGTCTAGTTACTCTCAATTCACTTAAATTTCCGAAAAATCCAAGATGTACCGGGCCAATCACGAGTCGGTGGGCGGGCTTAACATGATGACGACTGACCTGCGACCATAAGTTCCGTCAGACATGAATTCCTGGTTCCGTGAATTAAGCGTGGAAAACTGAACAGTATTTATATAATTTTTTACTTTTGATACACAGCCACGTCCATGTGTCCTGAGCAGGAGCTCGTTACATCTGAACGCGCTGTGGTGTAGAATACGCAAACACCGGAAGCGATCTGTGGCGTGTATACGACACTCATTGTTTACACAGCACAAGAGATTGTGGATATAGCGGCTATTCAAAATGGTAATTACTTGCGCTTGTCCTGGTTGTTCAGACCCATTTAAAGCTGAAAAAGATTACGTTTGCTTGCGCAAACTCATCCTGGACTTTTTTTTACATATTTCCCCTTTCGGTGTTTGCGTATACTACATCAAAGCGCGTTCACATGTGACGAGTCGAATCATAGATATGCTAAACTCGTGCTCATGACAGATGGACGTGGGTGTGTATCAAAGGTAAAAAGAAAATTATATAAATACTGTTCATTTTCTTGCAAAAACCGATCGTTTCGTGTCTTAGGACATCAATGTATCGTCACGAGCCGCAGGGTGTAATTTGGATTTGTCTGTGCATGTTTTTGTTTACTTTTAAAGGTTTAGTGCCCATCTATGTCTATTATTTAGCTGACAGACTGCACAGTGCACTGATTTTTGTTAAAAATCTTCGTCGCTCTGACTACGTCACCTGACCGACTACGTCTCTGATTGGTTGTAGCGCTATCCTATTGCGTGGAGAGGAGTTTGAAAGACAACCGTTTATCCCACCCCTCCGGTTGAGCCCTGTCTATGGAGAGTGCCCAGACCCTACATTTATGTGGGTCTGGCTTGCCAGGCTACCACAGATCATTTATTATATTACTTTGAAAATGCCTTTTTCGAATGGAAGCAGAAACACGCTGTTTCTGTGCATGACTCTTCAAATGCAAATAAGCTGCTGCTCCCCGCCCTTTTTCCAAAATAGGCTGTGCCTTTACATCTCATACCTCAAATAGGTTGTTTGCACATGACATGCATTGCTGTGGTGCGAAACGCAGCTGGAGGGCAGGAAGTGATTTTTCTTTATTCCTATAGACCAGAGGTTCTCAACTCTGGCCCTCGAGGTCCACTTTCCTGCAGAGTTTACCTCCAACCTTGATCAAACTCACCTGCCTGTACCTTTCTAGTAATGATGAAGAGCTTGATTAGCTTGTTCAGGTGTGTTTGATTAGGGTTGGAGCTAAACTCTGCAGGAAAATGGACCTCGAGGGCCAGAGTTGAGAACTCCTGCTATAGACCTTTTTCTTGAGTAAACCATGAGTGCCGCCATTACGAATTTTAACGTCAGATTGAATGCTGTTCTGTTCCGGCCTCCAGGAACCTATTCAAATAACCCCCATCTGTTTTTAATGTAGCTAACGTCAGCAGCTTCGTGTCATCTACCCACACATCTGACAAATGACCGTCATTGTGAGATTGCCAAATGATGGCGCTATGGAGCCATGTGCTTTTTAAAACATTGTAATAGGTTTAACATTAGATTAACAGCTCGGAATATACACTACTTTGACTGGCAACACTGGAAATGCCTATGTTTTGCGTTGTTTATGAATGCTCAAATCGGTCAAACTAAGAAACCAAGGAGCTTTTATCATGTATGAAAATTTGCTGTTCATAAGAGGGGAAAGGCAAGAAATTGACTGAAAAGCGCAGGAAAAAGTGGCTTGTAAAGCTTCTGTGGTCAGGAGGAGAGTCAGATAATGCTTCTGTGTGCAAATGGTTAAGAAAAGATATAATAATATTATAAGATATTAATAAAGGGTCACACTTTATATTAGGTGGCCTTAATTATTATGTACTTACATCCAGTGTTGGGGGTAACGCATTACAAGTAATGCAAGTTACGTAATCAGATTACTTTTTGTCAAGTAACTTTAAGTAACGCATTACTTTTTCATTATACAATATAATACAATATAATACATTTTTTTTTAAAGTAACGCCAGTTACTTTTTGTTTTATTAATGTATTTAATCCCATTTTATTAACCAATGTATTTGCTGCTGCCCTTTGTTTATCTAATTTAACGATACTAATAACCAAAACTTGCTTTAGATTAACTAACATTTGTGCTTCCCTCCAGCTGCTTTTCTTGCATCATCAGAATCACGTGATTGCAAACAACCTATACTCCACCAAAAAAACATCTGTTTGGTTTTGATTATCATGTATTTTGTGCCGAAATCATGCATTTTAAACCATATTAGTTTAAATTTCTGATTTTCTGGTTTTCTAAACGTGCACATCTGAAGCACGCACACAGAAATTGGCTGTCACATGGCATGTGAGTACTAAACTGAGTTCTTTTTCATGTCTTACTGTGCTTAAACTGTCAGATACACACAGGTTTATGTTAAAAACACACACGAGTTACAAATACAGTCAGTTACGTCTGTGAAGGTAAACAGCTGGGGGGAAAAAAATCACATGTTTATATTAAATCTGTGTGGCAGCAGTGTAATATACAGTAACTTAATCAATAAATCCACCGCTTTCTTGTCTCCTCTTAGGCTGGGACTCAAAATAGTGTTCTTTATTTATCTGTGCAGCCAACGACAGAACAGTTAGAATGCTTTGCTCAAAGTTTTGCCACGCCATTAGAACTGGTACACAGTTGTCGCTTGTGAAAACAAAATGGCGGTGCCATGAGTGGAAATGGCAGATTAAGGGGTGGTAATATTATAATAAAATCCACTTTCTACATCACAGAGGGAGCAAAATCTGATTGGCTCATTTTTTCACATGCTTTCAGAAAAAGGCTTACGAAAACAAATTATTAGGTTGTCCCTTTTCACATTTTCTAGGTTGGTAAACTAAGGACCCGATTATAGCACTTAAACATGGAAAAAGTCAGATTTTCATTATATGTCATCTTTAACACAGTTCAAAATGCTTGACCTTTTGTGTCACTAATATTTGCAGTTCTCTACCAAGATGTGGGTGTTACACCCCAGTTGCCGAGTCTGTTGTTCACATGGCTAAGAAGAGTAATGAGAGATTTGATAAACCTCAGTGGGCACCCGGACGTTTGGGAGATATCGATTTTGTCGGCGTCAGTCGGACCAGGGGCAAGGTATATAACGACAGATATTTACAAAAATCTTTCAATTCACCACAAGTTCAAGCTTGTGCACATTATTCACCGACTTTATTTGTCAGTCCAGTTTGTCAGGGTAACCAGCTCCACAGATCCAGCTGTAATCTACCAGATGTTGACTAAGCAGTGGGGTCTGGCCCCTCCTCATTTGGTGGTGGCACTAATGGGAGGTGATGAATTGGCTCAGATGAAGCCCTGGCTGAGGGACACACTTCGGAAAGGCCTTGTAAAGGCAGCACAGAGCACAGGTGGATATTTTACTGTTCATAATACCAACAAAAAATCACAATCTTCCTTGAATGTTATAGATCTTTGACACTTGGCCTACACAGGGGCGTGGATCCTCACCAGTGGTTTGCGTTTTGGCATCACCAAGAACCTGGGTCAGGCTGTAAGGGACCACTCTCTAGCTAGCACGTCCTCTAAGGTGCGAGTGGTGGCTATTGGAATTGCTCCATGGAACATGATTCAGAATAGAGATCTGCTGCTGGCTGCAAGGGTAGGAACTTCCTGCTCACATGAATAGAAAGGTCTCCTCAAATGATAAAACTGTGAGATACACTGCCATTCAAAAGTTTGAGATCAGTAAGTTTCTTAATGTTTATTAAAGAAGTATTTTATGCTCATCAAAGTTCCATTTATTTGATCAAAAATACAGGAAAAAGGAAATTATAAAATATTATTGCAACTTAAAATAACAGTTTTCTATTTTAATATATTTTAAAATATAATTTATTTCTGTGATGCCAAGCTGAATTTTCATCAGCTATTACTCCAATCTTCAGTGCCACATGATTCTTCAAAAATCATTCTAATAAGCTGATTTATTATCAATGCTGAAAATAGTGCTGCTTAATATTTTTTTGGAAACTGTGATACTTTTTTTCAGGATTCTTTGATGAATAAAAAGTTAAAAAGAACAGCATTTATTCAAAATAGAAATCTTTTCTAAAAATAAAAGTCTTTACTATCACTTTTTATCAATTTAACACATCCTTGCTTAATAAAAGTAATAATTTCTTTCAAACAAAGGGAGAATTTAAGAAAAATGACCCCGAACTCTTGAACGGGAATGGATATTGTTAGAAAAGGTTTCTGTTTTAAATAAATGCTTCTCTTTTTAATGTTTTATTCATCAAAGAATCCTGATAAAAGTATCACAGGTTCCAAAACAAATATTAAGCGGCACAACAACATATTACAATGATTTCTGAAGGAAAGGATTATATGACACTGAAGACTAGAGTAATGATGTTGAAAATTCAGCTTTGCATCACACTATTATATATGATAATAGAAAACCACTATATTTCACAATATTACGTTTTTTTTCTGATACTTTTAATCAAATAAACGTAGCCTTGATGAGCAGAAAGACATATTAATATAACATAAAAAATCTTACAGATCTCAAACTTTTATTATATTTATATACAATTATATGATTGAGTTGAACGGTAACAGCCATGTGGACTTTTCCGTTACACAACAGAGTGCTGCAGAAATGAGTCCTAAAACCCATCGTTTCCGTCGTTTTGTGATTAACACAGGCTAAATACATTTTTATAGTTTTTAAAGCTATTACATGTGTTAAAAAAAGATGTCTAAATGGGACTACCGAGGCTGAAGGGGACATTACTTGGCAAATAGGAAAACTCATCTACTCTTTTCTTCATTTATTTTTTTAATTTGTTATTTTTGTTTAGCCTGACCATCCAGCAACGTATCCATATGAGGATCTTCCCCACGGTGCAGTGTACTCTTTAGACTGCAATCATTCTCATTTAATCCTGGTGGACGAGGACCCCCAGAGACCTGGAGCCACTGGTGAGATGCGAGTCAAAATGCTCAAACACATCTCTCTGCAGCGCACAGGATATGGGGGTGAGTTAAAAGAGTTTAGTTTTTTGTTTTTTCAAATGCATCTGGGCCATTATCCATAATTGGTGCAAACTGCTGTCCCGCCACCAAAAAAACACATTTAAAAATCATTTAAGAATTCAAATCTGAGATGTTTGCTAAGATCCTTCTGTTATTTAAAATATCAGAAATCTTAATATATATATATAATTACCTTTTATTTTGTACTTTCTGTTGGGAAGTGACAGTCCCAAACCCTAGCCCCTAAATTTCAACTCATGAAATGATATTGAAATATTTTTTGCATTTTATTCCATTTTGGTTTTGTGAAAAAGTAAAGTTAAAAAAAACTTGTGTCCCTCATTTTCATGTCACTACCAAAACAGTGTACGTTTTAGACGTAACCACAGCCCTACAATTATGATCAGGAAATATTTGTGTCACTCTCTCTCGTAGCTACATGGTGAGTAGATAGGCCCCATCATTTTAAGGGAAATTTGTTCAAAAGTATGAAAAATTTTAAAGAATGCCACTACCAAACACCATTTTTCTATAATTAAACACACTTTTTTGGGAGTTATTCCAAAACATTTAGTTTTTATATGTGTACAACTGTTCAGAACTGTGCTAGCTTACTATGTTCTTATTAGTGTCTTTGAGCTAGGTTCAAAATTATCTAAAAGTCACTTTGTCACTGACATCTTTGTTTTGTTTTGTTTTCTCTTTCTTTCTTTCTTTTTTTTTTTTTTTTTGGTGTTATCCCATAAAATTGTCACTGCCGTAACAGTCACAGGTGAAACATGTCATAATCAGTTTGGTAGTGACAAAAGGGAACACATAATCTTTTATTTGGGGGAAATAAACAAAATTTAATACAGTTATTTAATATTTTTTTATTTTAGTATTTTTAGTATGTGAGTTAAAATTCTGTAATGTGATGTGGTGAGTCATCACAACCAAAACATTACTGTCACTACCGAAAATGTGCAGTCACGACTGAAACATGTTTTGTCAAAAATAAAGTTTACTGAATTATCAGCTGAGATGTCATGATAGTTTTTGGTTCAATGTATTTTCAAACTAATGAAGCTTTAATTTTGAAATCATCATTATCAACTTTTTCCTTTTTACAAAAAAACTGGAATTGCAACAAAATAAAATACAACAAATCTCATTAATCAAAATCAAAAATTGTAATTGTTATTGATTTATTTCTGAAAACTTTTTAATAAAATAGAAATATATGCACTACCAGTCATACCAGTTTGGACACACTTAGATTAGATTAGATTAGATTAGATTAGATTCAACTTTATTGTCATTACACATGTACAAGTACAAGGCAACGAAATGTAGTTAGGTCTAACCAGGAGTGCAATAAGCAGCAAGTGCAGGATAAAGGTATAAGTTATAAGTGCACTTATAGGGAATATGTACAGGGAGAACTATGGATAATATTTACAGATGAAGTACTGTGAGCATAATTTACAGATGATAATTAACTACAATTAGAATGTACAAATAGATGAACACAATATACAGGTTGCTATTAACTATAATGTAAATTGCAGGTAGATACGAACATAATATACAGGTTACTGTTTACTGAAGCAGGAATTTACAAATTGACATGTATAGATATAGATTTATCACAAATTTACAGTATGTATATGTGCAATGGAAATGTGCATTTACAAATGGGTATGTACAGCGTAGTGCAATGAATATTAAGTAGTGCAATGGTAGTGGGGAGTGTGTGGGGGTGGGGGCCAAGGGTCAGAGGGGGGTCAGAGTTCAATAAGGAGACAGCTCTGGGAAAGAAGCTGTTCCTCAGTCTGCTAGTTCTTGTCCTGTGGCATCTGAAACGCCTGCCAGAAGGCAGGAGAGAAAACAGTTTGTGGGCGGGATGAGAGGAATCCTTAAGAAAACTGCGAGTTCGACGCAAACAGTGCTTCTTCTGAATGTCCTCAATGGATGGGAGTGGAGTCCCTATGATGCGTTGGGCAGTTTTCACCACCCGCTGCAGTGCCTTACACTCTGCAACAGAGCAGCTTCCGTACCAAACTGTGACACAGTTCGTAAGGATGCTTTCTATCGTGCAGCAATAGAAGTTCACCAGGATGGCTGAGGACAGCTGGTTCTTCTTAAGTGTTCTCAAGAAGAAGAGGCGCTGGTGAGCCTTCTTGACCAGGCTGGAGGTGTTGGTAGTCCAGGATAGATCCTCCGAAATGTGGGTCCCCAGGAACTTAAAGGATGAAACAGACTCAACAGCCATCCCGTTGATGTGGATGGGATCATGTGAGCCTCTTCTTCCCTTCCTGAAGTCCACAATGAGCTCCTTGGTCTTGGTGGTTACCTATTCTCATTGATGGGGAAGTGTGTCCAAACTTTTGACTGGTAGTGTATATATTTACAAGGAAGATGAAAACAAAATCTTAATAGGTTAATATAACCTTAATCTAATTAAATTATATATTACTGTGTTTCAGTAGTGACAAATTTGGGGAGAGGACAAATATTCCAAAACTTTCTGAAAATGCAATATGAGAATTAACTGCAAAATTACTATAAATGTGTATCTTTGTATGTATTTGCATACATACAAAATTTGTGGAAAAAGACAAATGGAAATTTTTATGTTCTTGTGGTCTGAGATATCTTCAAAGGAATTCATTGTTCTAACAGGCACAGGCAGCATAGAGATCCCTGTTTTATGTCTGCTGGTTCATGGAGAGCCAAGGATATTACAGGTCACTCTTAACGTTTTGTTATAAAAAAATATCCAATGAAGTTTTTAAGTGTTTTATTGTAGCATGTTATTCTCCCAGGTTGGTAATATCCACTTTCAATCCCTTTTTACAGAAAATGTACAAGAATATTCAGAATTCAATACCCTGGCTGATTTTAGCTGGCTCAGGAGGAGTCGCAGATATTTTAGTGACCCTGATGGACAGAGGATGCTGGGATGCTGAAATGGTACAAGAGCTGTTGATGAACACCTTCAACAATGACCTACACAGCACTGAAATCCCTTCCTGGGTCAAACTGGTAATGAGCAGGTTTTGTTGATTTTGTGATTAGTGTCATGTGAAATTGTCGTTGTGAAAATGTGATTTTATGTAAAAATGGATACTTTTGTTTTAGGTATAAGTTATTTGTGTAAAGACTCATATTTCGTCTATTAGATCCAGAGAATATTGGACCATGGTCACCTGCTCACAGTTCATGACCCAGAGCAGGACTCAGAACTGGACACAGTAATTCTCAAAGCGCTGGTTAAGGGTGCGTAAATGTGATTTTATACTAATTCCAGCAAACATATGGGGTATATTTCTGTATTTGAATGCTTTTAAGAGTGATATATTTCTGTATGATGCTGTCACTGAGATATAAATGTTCTTGTCTGTGCTCAGCTTGTAAGAGTCAAAGTCAGGAAGCACAGGACTTCCTGGATGAGCTTAAACTGGCTGTGGCCTGGAACAGGGTGGACCTTGCTAAAAGTGAGATCTTCAGTGGAGATGTGCAATGGAGTGTGAGAATTAAACTTTTAAAAGAGTGTAATTATCAGTACTTGTTTTGCCTTTTGGTTTTTTGGATTCTCATACACATTGTTTTGTCATGCTCTTTTAGGCTCAGGACCTGGAGGAGGTGATGATGGAGGCACTGATAAATGACAAGCCTGATTTTGTGCGTTTGTTTGTGGATAACGGCGTGAACATGAATGAATTCCTAACTTACGGCCGCCTTCAAGAACTCTACTGCTCTGTGTCTGAAAAAAACCTCCTTCACACCCTGCTCCTGAAAAGGCATCTGGAGAAACAGGCTCATATGGCTAACAAACGGATGTCAGGACACCCTCACACTGAACCTGGTGACCGCAGGCCTCGTTTTACCTTCCATGAGGTCTCCAAAGTCCTCAAAGACTTTCTTGATGACACCTGTAGGGGTTTTTACCAAAAACTTCCAGCGGTGAGTGAGCCTTTAACATTCTCTTAGATGTAATCCTCCATGCTACGGTCCTGCGTTATTACGTGTATCTGCTACAGGAGAGGGTAGGAAAAGGTCGGCTTTTCCACAGCCAGAAAAACCTCCCAGACATGGACCGCCGTTGTGATTACCCTTGGAGAGACCTCTTCCTTTGGGCTATCCTGCAAAATAGGCAGGAACTGGCAAACTACTTCTGGGCCATGGTGAGTTAATAAATCAATGAGCGATGAGCTAATTTTCATAAACTAAGTCCATTTACATGTTCACAATTTGTTCTAGACCTTATCAGAAGTAGGGCTGGGCAATTAATCGAAAAATAATCGAAATCGACATTCAGAACCTATAATCGTTAAAATTTTTCCAGGAAGATTATTTCAATTACATTCCCTTTAAAAAACACAAGCGCTCCGTTCCGTTATTCCTCCGACATGTCGATGGAGAGCTTAAACAGTATTTATACAGTAAAAAGTATTTACAGGATATACAAGGGTAATTTTATTTAGAGGAGATACTGCTTATTTTCTACTTTTGATATGAAAAACATTGAAAATTATTTATTTTGTTTCCAATAGTGCAAGTTATTTATTTTCACTAATTTAAGAAAAATGTGACTTTTCGTTTTAAGCAATGCTTGCTTTAATTTCAGTTGTTCAACACTGATGTTCAATTAATAATCATAGATCGTAGATAGTGTGTTTCCTTCAATTATTTTAAAATCAAGTAATGCACCCTTCATCCAAAAATCTCTCGCTTGTAATATGTGAACATATTTACTGTACAAAACTTGTCAGTGAACTATGAGGGCAAAAAAATAAATATTATATAAATATAATTAAATATAATTTTATTAATAAATAAAATAATCGTTCATTAATCGTAATCGGGTTAAAATGTTCAATTAATCGAGATTTTGATTCTAAGCCAAATTGCCCAGCCCTAATCAGAAGCTAGTACCTTTGATTACCGGTCATTTGCAGTTGAGTATCACAAGTGTGACCTCAGTAGGGTTTACAGATCAAACTTTATACGGAAGCAATTTGCATGAACAAAAGAATCAACACTGAATTTCCTGCTTATGTTTTTTATCTTTGCTGTTCACAATTCTTGTTTATTTCTACTTTATGCAGAGTACTTATTTAGCGTATGTTCTGACCAGGATTTATAAACTGCCTAAAATGTCCTGGTTTTGTCTTTGTTTTCCAATGGAGTGTTGCTGCTGCAAAACATCCAAGTATCGTCAAGTTAAGTTTACCACAGACCTTTGCTCAAGAATTGAAAAGGGTAAAATAATGGTGAATTAGTCTTTTGGATTTTGACGTCACAAAAGTATGAGTACTGAAGAGAGCTGGAAGCCATACATTTTAGGAAATTTAGAAATCCCGGCCAGGACATGTCAAGGAAAGAGAGGACATATGGTCAGCCTAACTTATTCAATTCATTATTGTACCTTCATCTTTAATAACTGTTTGTGTGTTTTAGGGCCCGGAGGCTGTGGCAGCTGCTCTGGTGGGCTGTAAGATCATGAAGGAGATGGCCCATCTGGCTACTGAAGCAGAGACTGCTCGTAGTATGAAGAATGCCAAATATGAACAGTTTGCTATGGGTGAGAAATCACACCACCACCAAGAGACAGGCTCATTGCTCTGAGTGGAGAGGGGACTAGATCATTTTAAGGAACCATTAGGATTTTTAAAATTACAATAAAAGTTAGTGACTTTAGGGATATACTGAAATTGGCTTTTCACACGTACAGTTGTGAACTCAGGGTCATTTTTATCTCTGTGTCACTATAATCCTGTTATTATGGAAGCCCATTTCTGACACTAAATTAAAAAAGGTAATTGCGACTTTTTATCTCATAATTCTGACTTGTTTTCTCAGAATTGCGTGAAACAAACTTGTAATTGTACATTTTTAAAAAATAAGGTGACAATTTAATCACCCTCCAGGCATCCTAGGTGTACAGGACTTCATTCTTTCAGACGAATCCAGTCAGAGTTATATTAAAAATGACACCCCCAGAGCATTGTGAGGCACTTATTATGGATGGATGCTCTTTATTGGACTTGTTTTGGACTGATGAAGAGAAACACCCGCCCATGCAATTCTAAAGCTTGGAAATGCCAGGATAATTTTTAATGTAACTCCAATTGGATTTGTCTGAAAGAAGGAAGTCATATATACCTATGATGCCTGGAGGGTGAGTAAATTATGGGATAATTTTCATTTTTGGGTGAACTTACAAGTTACAACTTACAATTGCAAGTTATAAAGTCAAAATTGCAAGATATAGGCTAAACTCGCAAATCTGAGTAAAAAGTCAGAATTATCAGTTTACATCTCGCAATTCTGACTTTATAACTT
Organism: Garra rufa; assembly: GCF_049309525.1. Classification (NCBI taxonomy): domain Eukaryota; kingdom Metazoa; phylum Chordata; class Actinopteri; order Cypriniformes; family Cyprinidae; genus Garra; species Garra rufa. The sequence continues at coordinate 31,487,087 of NC_133363.1, forward strand.
GTAATTGCGAGTTTGTCACACAATTCTGACTTCATTTCGCACAATTCTGACTTTATGTCTCAGAATTGCGACTTTTATTTCTCTGAATTGTGAGTTTATGTCTCACAATTTAGAATTTATAACTAGCAATTGCGAGTTTATATCACACAATTATACAAAAGAAAGTCAGATTTGCAAGATATCATGCAAATCTGTGAGCTTATGTCACAATTTTGAAATTATTTTGTCAGAATTTTAACTATTTCTCAGAATTGTGAGTTTATGTCTCACAATTCTGGTTTAATAACTTGAAATTGCAAGTTCATGTCGCAATTCTGCAAAAAAAAAAAAAAGACAGATTTGCGAGTTTATATTTTGCAGTTCTGACTTTATTTCTCAGAATTGCAACTTTATCAGAATTCAAGTTTATGTCCCACAATTCTGACTTTATAACTCGCAGTTGCAAGTTTAAGTCTATTCTTAGGTCTAATTTAAATCTCACAATTCTGAAATCAAAAGGAAGACAGAAGGAAGTAAGTCATACAGGTTTGGTACAACATGAGGGTGACAAAATGATTTTCATTTTTAGGTGGACTATCCCTCTTATTAGAAATTAAGAACAGCGTTAGGTTAAGTGAATGACACAAAATGTTAATTTCTAGGTGAACTATTTGCTGTTTGACAAGCCTATATCAAGTGTACTCTAACTACCAGAACTGTCTATCCTGATACCTGCACTGTTCTGACAGATCTGTTCAGCGAGTGTTATTCAAACAGTGAAGACAGAGCCTATTCGCTCCTGGTGAGGAAAACATGCTGCTGGAGCAAAGCAACTGTCCTGAATCTTGCCACTTTGGCAGATGCCAAATGCTTTTTTGCTCATGATGGTGTCCAGGTAACAGTTTATTTCTAATTCTTTCATTATCATGCCACCAACCAGCCGTATCTCCATGAACAACCTGTATGTTCTTACACAGGCCCTGCTGACCAAAGTCTGGTGGGGAGCCATGAGGACAGACACTGCCATCTCTAGACTTGTGCTCACGTTCTTCATGCCTCCCCTCGTTTGGACCAACCTTGTCAAGTTCAAGTGGGGATATCTGTTATTATTAATTGCATTTTTGATTTTTGATTCATTGTGCTTTAATATGCACGTGTATGTGTCACAGTGCAGAGGAACAAGTGTCCAAAGGTGATGGGGAGCCGTTTGACGAGCTGGACAGTATGGAAACAGAGCAGGCCTTGTTACTCACAGACGAGGACCCAGTGTAAGCCTCTATTTCATACTGGAACAGGTAAAGGTACAGTGAAGTTGAAAGATACTTTTGAATATCTGTTTTTTTTTTTTTTTTTTTTTCTCAGTCCTGCTGAAGGTGTCAGTGATTCTGCAGTGCAGGGCTGCAATGCAACCTTCATTTATGTGGTGCTGCAGAAGTGGAATCGTTTCTGGTCTGCTCCAGTCACTGTGTTCATGGGCAATGTCATCATGTACTTTGCGTTCCTCATTCTGTTCACTTACGTGCTCCTTCTGGACTTCCGGCCCCCACCGCCAGATGGCCCATCCGCAGCTGAGATCATCCTCTACTTCTGGGTCTTCACCCTGGTGTTGGAGGAAATCCGTCAGGTAGGACTGAATGATCTGTTATTTAAAATCAGAAAGCAGAAAGTTTTGTGTGAGGGGGTAGGTTTAGGTGTAGGATTAGGGTAAAGGGATAGGAAATACAGTTTGGACTCTGCAGAAAAACCTTAGCAAATATGGTGCAAACTGAAATTTGAATTTAAGGAGGCAGTTTCAAGATTTAATAAAATTCAAAGACGTTCGCAAAACTGCTTAAATGTTAATATTACAGTGCCTTGCTAAAGTATTCATACCCTTTCATTTTTTTTTCACATTTTTGCCACATCAATCCACACTCCATACAACATAATGGCAAAGCAAAAAACAGGTTTTTAACATATTTGCAAATTTACTAAAAATGAAAAACCTAAATGATTCCACTGCATAAGTATTCATACCCATATCTGGGACAGTTAGAAATTTAACTCAGGAGCATTTATATTGCTTGTAGATCACCTCTCCTCAGTGAAGACACATAAATACCAATTTGGAATTTACAAAAAATCACCTAAAAGACCCTGCATCATACAATTCTGTTTTTGCTTTGTCATTATGGTGCATAGAGTGTACAGTAGTCAACATTTGAAGTGGATCAAAACCTTTCATCAAAGTTGTCCAAAAACCAAAACAATACCTGTTTCCTGTCTTTGGACAACTCTGATTAACTTTTTTGATCCACTTCAAATGTTGACTACTGTAGATTGATGTAATTTAAAAAATGTAAAAAAGAAAAATTGCAATTTAAAACAGTTTAACATAAAGCATAAGGCAGCAACATAAAACGTGAAAAAAGAAGAGGTATGAATACTTTTGCAATGCACTGTAATACATTTTATTTTTCTAGTATGCATTAGCCATTAACATTATATTTCATGTAAAATGTACATATTAACTGCCTTTCTGAAGTCTAACAGAGTTTACATCTTTAAATGCAACAGAAAAGTTAATTGCAAAAATACAGTATAAAATGAAATGAAACAGAGCACAACAGTTTATCATACAATACAGTACAATGCAATATGCCATTTATAATATAGTACAATACAGTGCAGGACAATAGACACAATATACAATACACAATACATCCGGGGTGGAGTGTAGGGTACATGCAAAATAACAGGTACAAATGCAGTTCAGTAGTAAAGTGGCCTGTGTGCCCATGCAGCTGAACAAACAGTGTCAACAAAAATGGGAGAAGGGTTAAGAAACATATCCAGTTCTGGGAAGTTGTTTATAGGAGTGACATCACAGGGGAAGATACTGTTTTAGTTCTTGTTTTGATAGGTCTGAAATGATTAAAATATCTGGTGACTAGAGTTTAAACACTCATTCATGGACTCTTACTTGTTATCCTAGAGTCCTGGAGGAAGGGGAGGTGGCAGTCAATTATTCTTTCTGTTTGGTGCCTAATGTGCAGAGGTGTGGTTTCATATGTGACAATAATAATTATGCTATACCAGACAGTTATGGATGTGGTGAGGACAGATTCAATGACAGAGATGCAGAACTGGTTGATCAGGGCTTGTAGAGGAATAAACACTGAGCATTTCAATCAGTAAATTCTTTATTTCTCATGTTTCTGGGGGGTAAATTAGTTGGCTTACTCCCTGAAGTCCACAATTACTCCTACTGTGCATGCAAACATTTTTAACATTCTCTGATCCACAGAGTTTCTTCACGGATGAGGACATGAGTATTTTCAAGAAGATGAAACTGTATGTTGAGGATAACTGGAACAAATGTGACATGGTGGCCATCTCTCTCTTCGTGGTGGGATTGTCCTGCAGGTATTATGATCACATAGTGGTGTTGTATGAGCCATATTAATGTAGCAGTGCACTTAATCTGCATCCTTTGTTTTCTCAAGGATGGCTACAAGCACGTATGAGGCTGGCCGCACTGTTCTTGCTCTGGATTTCATGGTTTTCACCTTAAGACTCATTCACATTTTTGCCATCCATAAGCAACTTGGACCCAAAATCATCATTGTGGAGAGAATGGTGAAACTGGATGTCATTTCTGTTACAATTAAGGGCCAGATTTACTAAACAGGGCAAATTAGGGTTAGAGCGCAATTCCATAAAAGTGCAGATGAAAGGGGAAAATTCTGCCTGTGATTTACTGACAATGCGCAGAACAGGTGCAGCCAGATAATTTCCTTAATGTCCAGTGCAATCTACCAAGAGCAGCGCAAATTACCACCTGCTTTAAGACATGCTTTTTTGGGCATTAAATAATGGTGCAAACACCCAGTAGCCCCTCACTGCAGAACACAAGATCCAGGGGGCGGGGTTGGATCCACATCTAGGTGGTGGAGATGGTAGGTTTATGGGTGGGTTTAGGTATATGTAAGGTGGGAGGAGTTAGATCTGGATTCAACCTCGCCCCCTGGATCTTATGTTCTGCAGTGAGGATCATCTCCAAATACCAGTAATTTGACAAGCTCGAACGTTAGTAAATTGCGTTGGTTGATTCATTTTAATACTCTCCTCCCATAAATTTTCCGTCTGAAAGCAAAACTCCAACAAATGCATATTCAATAAGGTCAAGTGCAACAATAACTGTGTTTACACCTTATTAGCTCTAATTCTTCACAGCACGTTTTTCGTAAATCCTGTCAGTATTTTTATTTGCCAAAAAGACGGTTTCCGCTGACACAGGCTGTTAGTAAACCTGGCCCAGTAAATCATAATCAGAAGACAAATCTATTTAACTTATTTTATGTGTTTTTAAATTGTTTCACAGATCAAAGATGTGTTCTTCTTCTTGTTCTTTCTGAGTGTTTGGCTGATAGCATATGGAGTGACAACACAGGCCCTTCTGCACCCCAATGACCCGCGTATCGACTGGGTCTTCCGCAGAGCACTGTACCGCCCATATCTCCATATATTTGGACAGATTCCTCTGGATGAAATAGATGGTATACTGTCAATATATATCTATATATATATACTGAAGCAGTGTTCGTATATATGCAAGACCTTTGTTCATCTTCGGAACACAAATTAAGACATTTATGAGCTTTCTGACCCTGCATTGACAGCAATGCAACTGACATGTTTAAGGCCAAATAGTCCATGTGACATCAGTGGTTCAACCTTAATTTTATGAAGCTACGAGAATACTTTTTGTGCTCAAAGGAAAGAAAAATAACTTGATTCAACAATTTCTTCTCTTTTGTGCCAGTCTCCATGCCAGCATTCAGTGCGCGTGTGAAAGACTGACACGGAAGAGAAAAATTTGTTGAATAAAGTCATTCCAGCTTTACATTAATCAATGCCTAATTTTATGGCCAATGTGTCTAGTCAAGATACTTTCTGTCAATATCTGTTATTCATCCAAATGAATTTGCAGGTTTTAGACTTGACCTCTAGGTGGAGCTATTGCAGTTTATTCTTGACGTATTTCACCATTTATCTTCACAGAGGCAAAAATGCCAGATGATAACTGCACAACTGATGTTCAGGAGATCATTTCAGGCACTCTGCCACCCTGCCCAAACCTCTATGCCAACTGGCTGGTCATTCTGCTGCTAGTCATCTACTTGCTGGTAACAAATGTGCTGCTGCTCAACCTTCTCATTGCCATGTTCAGGTAAGTGTCCAGCTAATATTGTTAAAAGTGTAAGAGTGTTTGTTATAGAAATTCTTCATTACAGAAAAGTACAGTACAGTTTCAAAAGTACTTGCACCTTTCCAGTAATGATGCATGCTAAATGTCATTAATCTCTTTCTCTACAGCTACACCTTCCAGGTGGTGCAGGAGAATGCAGACATCTTCTGGAAGTTTCAGCGCTATAACCTGATTGTTGAATACCACAGCCGGCCGGCATTAGCTCCACCCTTCATCATCATCAGCCACATCTCTCAAGCTCTCCTCAGCCTTGTCAAAACTACAGAAACCAATCAGGATCTGCTGGGTAAGTCTATCTTCACACTGTGTGTGTGTGTGTGTGTGCTTCCTGTACAGATTATTTTGATAACTCATAATGAATACTCATTGTCATTTTCAAGGTTCTTTTTTGAAAATATTGACAAATGACCATGAACACATGACACGATGGAACACGTCAGAAAAAAAGCAAAAAAAAAAATATTTAAAGAAACTGTGGTTAATGTTTGTTCCTCTATTCTTGCCGTGGTTAGAGAGGGAACTACCAGCTGGACTAGACCAGAAGCTGATGACATGGGAGACGGTGCAGAAGGAGAACTACCTGGCTAAACTGGAGCATGAACATAGGGAGAGCAGTGCAGAGAGACTCAGATACACTTCCTCTAAGTGAGTTCCACTCAGATATATTGTATTAACAGTAAATCTGTGCTAAATGAGTGTATGTATAACCATTTTAATACTTCACAGGGTACAGAGTTTGCTGAGGATGGTTGGAGGTTTTAAGGATCAGGAAAAGCGCATGGCAACAGTGGAGACTGAGGTGAAGTAAAGGAGCATCTGCTGACTTAATGTGTTGAGATGTCATTTAAGGTCATGATGCTGAATGACTTTACTGAAAGTGAAACTTCATCTGTAGGTGAGGTACTGTGGAGAGGTGTTGTCTTGGATTGCGGAGTGTTTCCACAAAAGTACTCTAAAGTGTGACAGAGATGTGCCTCAAGCCCCACGTGAGGCTTTTTTTTACTATTATGTCGCTCTTTTTAACTGTCTCTTGTTCTCACTTTCTTATCTGTGTATCTCATTTGTTCTCTCTCTTACTTAGTGTCTTCTTTCCATTGTCACAATTTTTGTCCTCTTAAAGTAACACTATGCTATCTGTGTGCTTCGCAGGATCCATTGCCATCAGCTCCAGAAACCCACAACCACAGGAAGCCAAGCGACAGCAGCCATCGGGACATTCAGCATATGGCGCTGAGAAGAAACTGCCATACATTGATCAGTGATTTGGCCACATTATGCATTTGTTTTATTTAACTAGAAGCAAAATAATAGTAGTTTAGTATAGGTATAGGTTATCGTAATTGAGCCTCCAGGCGCTATGAGACACTATGCTGATATATTGAGTTTGAGATATTTACATTTCATGTTTTATGTTTTGTGCCTCTTTTGCAGCTAAATAGCACTTACAATTATCATTGTACACATTTTCTATACTATAAACATTTACATTTTATAATTTGGTAATGCACTTCAACTTTTCTTTTTGCCCTTTCATCAACAGCTGGCCAAATTGTGTCAGTAAAATGAACATTGTCAACTGAATTACCATTGTGAGGGACTGTATGAATGCTACAAAGTCCTTTACTTCCTCAATTTAATAGGCTTTTACAATTAATAAATATATGTACAGTACCATTTTAAAGTTTGTGATCGGTACAATTGTTTTCGAAAGTGTCTTATGCTGACCAAGGCTGCGTTTATTAATGAAAAACTATAGTAATTTTAAATAATTTGAAATCGCTGTTTTCTGTTTGAATATATATTTCAATGTAATTTATTCCTGTGATGGCAAAGCTGAATTTTCAGCAGCCATTACTCCAGTCCTCATGGTTCACACAAACCTTCAGAAACATTTCTTATTATCACAATTATAAACGGTTGTGATGTTTTTTTGTGGAAACCACGATACACTTTTTTAAGGATTCTTTGCTTCAAAAGAAAAGTACTATATTAAAGGGTTACTCCACCCCAAAATGAAAATTTTGTCATTAATTACTTACCCCAATGTCGTTCCAAATCTGTAAAATCTTCGTTCGTCTTCAGAACACAAATTAAGATATTTTGATGCATTCTGCCAGCTCTCTGACCCTCCCATAGACATCAATGTAATTAACACGATCAACGTCCAAAAACGTAAGCTACGAAAATACTTTTTGTACGCAAAGAAACAAAAAATAACGACTTTATTTGTCTCCTTCGCGTCACCCTAGCTCCATTTTGAAGCGTATACATTGGACGCAAATAGCGTACGCAGTTTTGTGTCAGCTGCGTCACGCTCTAATCAAAGCGTAAACGACGTAAACAGCGTATCCGCGTGAGTGACGCAGCTGACACAAAACCGCGTACGCTATTTGCGTTCAATGGATACACTCCGACATATGGCGCTAGGTTGGCGCGGAGCAGACGAATTGTTGAATAAAGTCGTTAGTTTTTGTTTTCTTTGCGTACAAAAAGTATTCCAGTAGCTTCTTAAAATTACTTTTAAAGCCCTGATGTCACATGGATCATTTTACCGATCTCCTTGCTACGTTTCTCGTGTTCATTACATTGCTGTCTATGGGAGGGTCAGAGAGCTGTCAGAATGCGTCAAAAATATCTTATATCTTATAAATTGTCGAAGACGAACGAAGCTTTTACGGGTTTGGAACGACATTGGGGTGAGTAATTAATGACAAAATTTTCATTTTGGGGTGGAGTAACCCTTTAATTTATTTAAGAAATAAATACTGACCCCAAATGCTTGAACAGTAGTGTTTTCCTATAATCTTTCACTGCACACTTCACAGTTTCACACAGGAAAACACTGATTATTCATTATCAAGAATGACCAGTACCGTTCCCATAGGTAATGAATCAGTAACCAGTTGACTTGGCAAATTTACCCAATGTGCACAAGGGACGTCAAAATCAGCCTTGAGGGAAAACAAGGATTTGCAAAGTCTGTTTTCAGTAAGGTTACCAGAACTAAATGAGGATACATTCACTAGGTACGAACCCACAGTGTTTTTTTTTCTTAAGACAGAAGACCTGCTGTAGATTGTGTTATGAAGCTGAAAAGGACTCTGCTAATGTCATAGTCATTTCTGCACTGTGATGGACAGGCTTGGTATGTATTACATTTCTTTTGTGCTCATGGAACAAAGTTTTCTGTTCCGAATAGTTGAGGTGAATTTATTTGTGTGTGCTGCAAAATCAATACGTGATTTCTTACTAAATTTTGTAATACTAATTTTGTTTAATGCAACAATGAATGAGAATAAAGAATAAAAAGTTTCAGTTTATTCACGTGTAATATTTGTATGTGTGTGTTTGTAATTGCACGTGCAGAATAATTTATTATATAAATCAAATTTTATATATGCAGTTCAAAAGTTTACACCCCCCTTTCAGAATCTGCAAAATGGTAATTATTTTACCAAAATAAAAGGGATCATACAAACTGCATGCTATTGTTTATTTAGTACTGACCTGAATAAGATATTTAAAATAAAATATGTTTACATATAGTCCACAAGAGAAAATAATAGTTGAATTTATAACATTGACCCCCATTTGTTAGTTTGGGAATCTGACCAGGACATGAACCATATCTGACTCTCCCAGAGGTATCAAAGAACCTTACATCATTTGCATGCATTTGCATATTTTGAGCTTTTGTATTGTAGCTTTCTGAACGGATTTTGCTGTATCACTCTCACATGTTGTTGGTGAGCCAGATCCTCAAATGAACAAGATACAAAGTGTTGAGTTGATTTGAGGTTAATGAGTGAACAGATGTAAACAGAACAGGACAGTTAGTAACAGGAAGTTGGTGTACCACAGGAAGTAGATAATATGTCAGATCCACCTGTCTACTTTCACACAGCTCTAAAAACCTGGAAATGGCCTAGTTGCTGTGAACTGACATAGCAGTTGGCTGTTACATGTCTACTAAAAAGAAAGCTCTGTTTCTTCATTTCAGAACATACATGCTTATTTATTGAACCCTTATGTTCCAACAGACCTGCATTCAGCTGCATCCACCACTGACACGATCCAGCATGGTCCCAGCATTGCTCTTACAAATAAGTATAGACATTTTTTTAAATGTCCACAAATGTTGTTGTTGTTGTTCTTCTATTTTCTTCAAAAACATTAATGATTTCTTCTTTAGTATCTACACTGCAGTTATTAAGGTGTTCAAGGGAGAGGAACTACAGCCGAATGAGCTGTACTGTTTGAATGAAAACACCAGGTATAAACTAAACTATAGCTGTAATATCAAATTTTAAATGTGCAATACCTACCTTAAGCAGCTGTTTGCTTTCATTCATCCAGGTGGCTTCTAAGGACAGATATGGGCTTCTTTATCAAAGAGTATTACCAGGTGCTTTAGCATGTCAGTTCCCAGAGCCATGCTGTTCTTTTTCTGGTAAAACAAATAAAAATGCTTCACTTGATTGTTTGCAGAATCAGATTTTGACCAAAGGTCTGTCAATCATTTTGGATGAGATTCAGAAGCATGAAGGTGAGACACAAATGTGGTCAATCTGCTGTTTGTGCACGAGTGTCCATCATTAAAACAGGTCTCTAATATGACCTTTTTTTTTTTTCTCAGGAGAAAGACAGCTCTTTGCTTTGGCACAGGTGTGGGATAGGTTTTTCACTGAGATTCTCCCCACTTTGCAGGCTATTTTATATCCTCTGCAGGTAAATGTGCTTGTGAACGTGACATTTCTTCAAACAGAAACTTTTTTTTTCGCTTGGTAAAATAAATGTGAACATTTAGATCAAGTCTGCACTTACTTGAGACATCAAATGTGTAGCAGCAAGACTAGAGATTGCACATGTCAAACTCAGGCCGACCTGTAATTCTTCTCTTCTCTTCTCTTCTTGACAAGCTGCAAGGATATTATAGCCTACTCTATTTACTACTGTTCAAGCTTTTTTGTTTTTAAAGTCTCCTATGCTCACCAAGGCTGCAATTTCTTTCTTTTTTTTTCTTTATTATGCAAGAAGTGAATGTGACAATAGGCTGCAATTTCTGCAAGGGGTCATCGGATGCTAAACTAACTTTTCCACGTTAATGTGTGTTGGCAGTTTGTGTACACAACCACCCTACAATGATAAAAATCCACCCAGTGGTATTTTTTAATCTTTAAAAGTAATATCCCCTTTTTAAAATCAGGTCATTCTCAGCTTCTTGTCATTGTGACGAAACACAGTTGATTGACATGAGCGTCTTACCTTAGACCCGCCTTCACCGAGCTGAAACAGTCCGAATACGATCGCCATTGTGTCAACTCAGGAGCAGAGGAAGACAAAGAATATCGCCCATTGAGTGATTGAGGTGTTCTGTTGTTGGATGTAATAATGAACATAGCAGTCGTCATTTACTCCCGACATCTGAGCCGCTGAAGATGCAGAGGATTAACGTTACTTTCGTTTTTTAAAAGTAAAACGCCGATTCCGATCTACATATGCGTCTATGTTCGTGATGCAGCTTCTCCCACAGCAGAAGTGAGTATAAGGGCTTTTTATGCATCTTTGCCAATGGCCTTTCTTAATAATGTGTTTGTTGACAAGTTTCGCCGCTAAATTCCACTAAACACGGCTAAAGTAAACATCACGTCTCATCATTCCAGGCAGAGAGGGGCAGGGCAAGGAGGGCTTGTTTGCATTTAAAGGGGCCATGCAATAAAATGAGTTGATTTTTTGCAGAGCTGATTTTGCCAAAGTAAAAGGGTGTTTTTTTTTTAACTACTGCTGAGAATTTTTAACCAAAGTATAATATAGACTTTTCATTAAGACCTTAAAGAATCATATGAACTTGTGGAAAATGGGCATCCGATGACCCCTTTAATGAAAAATACAATAAAATACAATACAATAAAAATAATATTAGTACACCATTTATTGTCTTCTGTTTTAAAAGAACCTAAAAGTGAAAAGTCATGCCTGTAATGGCAAATGTTTTGAGCAGCCATTATTAGTCATTCTAATATGCTGGTTTCATGCTCAAAAAACATTTATGAAACATTTGTTTTTAATTGAATGAAGCATATATACAGTTCTTTTAGACACTAATGTACACTAAAAGCGTTTTACGATGGAACTTTTGTTACAACGTAAAAGTCTTTTATACTTACACAACACGGAAGTAAGCCTGGCGAGATTTCTGATTCATTAGCCGCAAAATATCGAGAAGAATAACAACATGCAGTAATCGTTAAAACTGGCGGATCGTTTCATTAGATAAGACCCTTATTTCTTGACTGGGATCGTTTAGACCCCTTTGAAGATGCATTTATACTGCATTTTGGAAGTTCATTGAAGTCCACTATATGGAGAAAATTTCTGAAATGTTTTCTTCAAAAAACATAATTTATTTACGACTGAAGAAAGACAGACATGACATTTTTGGATGACAAGGGGGAGAGTTTTGATCTGGAACTGAACTAATCTTTAGTGAACTTAAAATGGTGATTTTGAATATTGTTTAGGCATTTCAACCCCCTGTGGTTAAATTAATTGTGGTGTATTTTGACTCTGCATGAATTGTATTCTGTTTCTCTCTTATTCTATATGCAGGGGCAGGAGTTGACAGTGAGACAGATGGCTCTTCTCGGCTTCAGGGACCTGGTCCTAATGAAGCTCTCTTTGGGTGACCTGCTGCGCAAGAATCTGTCTCTCATCCCAGCATCCATCACACAGATGCTGCTTGTACTACAGGTGAATGTTAACCACAAGCCCATGCTGAATGCCCATCTGTACCATCGCTATTATTCATGTCTGTTCTGTTCTTGTGTTTGTGTAGGGAATTCAGGAATCCAGAGGACCATCAAAGGAATATTGCCAACTTGAGAGACTAGTGGCACTAGTGGTCACACCGTATTTATGGAACTGCAAACACACAAGTAAGAAAACCAACACTATTAGTTTAATCTGAGCCTGAAGTATTGTTCTGTTGCCATCGCAAAATGCTTTCACAATTTTGCCATTTCCCCAACCACAAAATAAAGTATTAGTTCATCCAAAAATGTAAAATTATTTGTACTACTCACCCCAATGGTGATCCAAATTCACGACTGGTCCTGTGTGTGGCAAACAGACAAAATCAAAATTCATTCATAATCCCTTTTCATGAGCTGTTAAAGAAATAGTTCACTTCCAGAATAAAAATTTACAGATAATGTACTCACCCCATTGTCATTCAAGATGTTCATGCCTTTGTTTCTTCAGTCGTAAAAAATAGTTTTTTAAGGAAAACATTTCAGGAATTATCTCAATATAGTGGATTTCAACGCCCAAAATGCAGTTTCAACGCAGCTTCAAAGGGCTTTAAACGATCCCAGCCGAGGAATAAGGGTCTTATCTAGTGAAACGATCTGTCATTTTCTAAAAAAGTAAATATTTGTATACTTTTTAACCTCAAATCATCCAACATCGCTGCAGAAGTACCGACCCACAGCCTTTAGTAACGGCCTTTACAAAAAATGGTAAAACAGCGATGTGGGACCATTTTGAAGTTGAATGAGATTTTCTCTAAACTGTATTGACCCGGATTACACAGAGTATGCAGCGTAGAGCTAGACAAGATGAGTTTTTGAGATTAAAAAGTATATACATTTTTAGTTTTAGACATTCAAACTCGTGGGCACCATTGAAGTCCACTATATGGAGATGATTCTTGAAAAGTTTTCCTCAAAAAAACATATCTTTACGACTGAAGGAAGAAAGGCATAAACATCTTGCATGACGACGGGGTGAGTACATTATCTGTTAATTTATGTTCTGGAAGTGAACTACTCCTTTAATAGAAAGAATCAATCTTTTGTGTTTAGTGCAAGAAAGTTCTGGTTTGACAGGTTAGGGATGCCGTGAAAGGTGCAACTCCTTTACCTTTGGCTACAAATCTGTGACTTTCTCACATTCTCGTAGGCTGCACTGAACACAGCGCCACAAGAGCACAAGTGAGTCATCCTGAGATAAGGATTACTCATTACATCTCTGAAGGCTCTCTGCTGTCCCCTGTAGTAGAACAGGAAGGAGAGGTGTACCTCGAGAGGGTGGGAAACCAACGACGTCACAGTGTTACAAATGCTCATTCTGACATCCAGCTGCTCAATGTTAATAGTAGGGTTTATACCGGGATGGACGACAGCTGCAAAACTATAGATGTGACTAAAACACACGTCTGAAATGTGTCATAATATGAAAGCATCTGTGAGAACTTTTGATTGTGCAGGAAAGACCGAGAATACCTGACATTTAACAATAATTTATAAAGACAAATTAACACATTTGAACAATGTATATTGTGATGAAAAAAGAAAGTAAAAAATCATCATATGAAAAAGGATATGTCAGATTTCCAGTGTCAATACAATGATCAGATTAACTTGCATAAATTAACTCCATTTGATTATGCTGAGATGTTCAATGAAGAAAGTAGAACACATTCACACATGTAAGCAATATCAAACAAATTCAGTAAAAATCTGTTATGCCTTGAGACGAAGCTTGTTACGTTCCGCACCCTTGAGAAATTTCGAGCAGCTGACAACTTTCAGTCGACACAAACATTGCATTAAAGATGCAATCACATTTATCGTTGTTAGGGTAAAAAATCCAGTCATTTATATACAAATCTAAGTGGATTTCAACAGGCAGATTTTGCAGATTCACTCTATTAAGCAATAGAAATTTGCCTGGATTGAAAAGGATTCTTTGTGAGCTACACTTTATGCATCACTAACAATGTTTCATTGCTAATGTAACCGCACCTTAGGAAGTTATTAAATGAACACAATGCACCACAGTGCTGCTCTGTTCTAGTTTTGCTTTAAATGGTCAGATCTTGTCAAATAAATGAAAGTACATAGTTTATGCCAAAAAAGCAAAAAGGTCTTCTTTCCTCTCACAGGACCTACTGGTAAATTCAATTGCAGTTGAATGTAGTATCGTGAGAAAAATTTGTGAAGGCCAACACTCTAAGCAGCACCATTAAAATATGTTGACACCCTTTAGCTTGGTTGACAGGACATTCAATGACATTTGTGATACTATTCATACGTAGGTTTGTCCATTGATTGCACAATGCTTTTGAAAAACATTTGCACATTACCAGTCAAACGTTTTTGAATGGTAAGATTTAAAAAAAAAAAAAAAAAAAAGTATTTTCTGCTCACCAAGCCTGCATTTATTTGATCCAAAGTACAGCATAAATAGCATTCTCGTTTTTTTTTTACTATTTAAAATAACTGCTTTCTATTCATATATTTTAAAATGTAATGTATTCCTGTGATTTCAAAGCTGAATTTTTAGCATCATTACCCCAGTCACATGATCCTTCAAAAACCATTCTAAGGATTCACTGCACAAAAAATATTTTTTATTATTATGTTGAAAACAGCTGAGTAGAATTTTGTCAGGTTTCTTTGATGAATAGAAAGTTCAGAAGAACAGCATTTATCTGAAATAGAAATCTTTTGTAATATTATATCATTTTATACAAAAAAATGTACTCAACTGTTTTAAATATTCATAACAATAAAAAAAAATTCTTGAACAGCAAATCTTCATATTAGAATGATTTTTGAAGGATCATGTGGCACTAAAGACTGGAGTAATGATGCTGAAAATGCAGCTTTGATCACAGGAATAAATTACATTTTAAAATATATTCAAATAGAACGCAGTTATTTTAAATAGTAATAATATTTCAAAATTTTATTGTTTTTGCTATACTTTGGATCAAATGGATGGATAAGCAGAAGAGACCTATTAACAAATCATAAAAAATCCATCCATTAAAAAACTTTTGACTGGTAGTGTGTATTTAAAACACTTCCCAACTGACATGCGGGTTGTGTAAAACCATCATTACTAAGCCTGGTGTACCATGAGGAGTCTAAGAAAGTCCAGGTTTTGCCGCATTTTCCTAGTTTCAGCAGTGTCTATGAGAACTTATGAAGGAAGGAGCAATGTAGACACTCAAAGTGAAGGTTCGGACCCCCGAGGTTGGACCCCTTCCCTCCTGAGGCTAGCGTCGAATCGTGGTGTGACCTCGCAGCGCACCAACAGCACGTCGTCTTTCACAAACCCACGTTGCCGCAAGGCCTGTAGGTGCAGGAAAGTGACGTAGCCGAAGCCTTTGGGGTTGCGCTGCACAGTGGGCCTCTGAAAGGCTTGCAGGTCTGGCTTGGTCTCCATCACTTCCACATGATGCTGCCCCTCGACCTGGTCCAGCACTGCCAATCGGATCGTCCCCTGCAAGGGCCAGGAGAGCTGGCTGTCAAACTCACCCTGCATAGTGTGCACGAAAAGTGAGATGTAGTTGGAACAGCGAGGGGCGCTGGGAGTTTGCAGATGCAATCGTAAGCAGAGTTTGTACCCCGGCCGGCCCGTGTAGAAAGGGGGGCTGTGGAGGACTATGGGTTGACCCGCTTCTTGGCTGCGCAGGTGCATTGAGAAGTTCTCCAAGCGCCATACGTAGACGCCTTGATACTGCTGGGCTTCCAGCTCTCGAGTGGCCTCCTCCAGTGTGCCCAGCTTTCGGCGTAGCTCTGTGACCTGGTTTTTCTGTGTCTCGTTGTGGATGCACAGCTCCCGGATCTGTTGGTCTTGACGAACCAGCCGACCTTCCAGTTCTATGACCGTCTCCCGCAGGTTCATCAGCTCCTGTCTACACTGGCAAGAATCTGGCGCTCGTGCAGATGCACCACGTTCATCTGGGGAAGAGTGGGAGGTGACTGACGGCACTGGGCAGCTATTGAGAGTCTGGCTGCGCAGAAACTCAGCCATGTAGCGCATGTGCATCTGTGTAAATTCCTGCATGTGCCGCGCCAGCTCATTTCTTGGCATCTGTAACATTTCCAAAGGAATAAAAAGGTTTGACATTTCTGAGAGAAGGTCATATGGGTTTTTGAAAAATATATTTTTAGCAGTTTGTAA
Source organism: Garra rufa (assembly GCF_049309525.1). NCBI lineage: Eukaryota > Metazoa > Chordata > Actinopteri > Cypriniformes > Cyprinidae > Garra > Garra rufa. The sequence continues at coordinate 31,503,291 of NC_133363.1, forward strand.
TGTAGCTATCCTTCATTTACACAGTCTGCAAAGTTGTTAATCAAAAAAGTGCATTATACATAAAGATACGCTCTCAAAGAAAAAGTCGACTCAGAATCGCCTTAACCAGTTCTCATCTTTTTGAATCTTCTGCCTGTTACCAATCTAAGTAACTGGGTAACGCATAATCTCTGCCTGTCCACATCATGAGAAGGCACTGTGTTCTGCGCTGTGAAAGCAAGTTTGTTTTGTGTTTATTGCCGAAAGATGATGATGTGAAGAATCAGTGGTTAAAATTCATTTTTCTCCACGATACCACAGCAGTACCATTCGAACCTTTCGTTGTTTGCTCGTCATTTTACCAAAGACTGCTTCTCTAATCTTTCCTTTTATCCTCATCTCTGAACCACAACCTGTAAGTACGATTGATACGTTATGTGTACATTTTCAAGTGAGTGCTCAAAACGTCAAGTTTTTCATGCTAATATGTGATGTATACCTAGTGCAGCTTTAGGTTCGCGTCACGATTCGCTTGCATAAGTGTTAAACAATTTTTTTTATGTCATTATTTTAAGAACAGATTCAAGCCTATATTGTTTTATGTAACAGTGCATCAGGGTTGCCACCCCATTGCTACTCAAACCTAGCCCAATGACGTTATGAGGGGGTTTATGCTTTTGTTGGGGTTTCACTGTTAAATTTGCATTCCATGGGCTAAATATGACATTGCTGGGGTCGCTTCAACCCGCGGACATCAAAACAACCGCAGACTTGTCAACATAGACGGTAGCGCCCGCTAACTTGCTCAAGTACTCCTCTCAGTGCCAATCACAACAGACTTGTCCAACTGACCAATCAGAGTAGAGCAGGCTTATGGAGGGGAGGACTTTACAGACATAACACTCAAAGCTGATTTGAACGAATGGTTTTGAAATCATTGACAAATGACTATGTATAAATGTGTATTATGAGAAAATGACAACGTTAGCTGAACTTTTAAGCATTTAAACATGTTTTAGGAGACTCCACACAAACAAAAAAACACTGCTTTTAGGAATAGCTTACCTAAAAATGAAAATATTTGCACACCCTCATGTTTTTCCAAACCTGTAGGAGTTTATTTCTTATGATGAAGACAAAATAAGATATTTTGAAGAATTTGTTGGTTTTCATTGTCTTCTATAGTAGGGAAGTTAAGGATTACCATCAACTGTTTGATTTTCCAGGCTTCCAGCATTCTTCAAAATATCTTTTTTTATGTCCAACATAAGAAAAAAAAGTATGCAGTAAGTAAACGACAACACAGTTGTAATTTTCGGATGAACTCTCTCTTTATATATTAATATTTTTGTGGAAACAAATATATTTTTGAGGATTCCTTGATGAGCAGAAAGTGAAAAAAAAAAAAAAAAAATCATTTGAAATTGTTTTGTAGTCCACTGAAATACTAAGGCAGCGTTATTTTATGTTGACGTAATTTTAAATGAAACAGGAAGACAGGCCAGGACAAATCAGAACAAAGCAGTTTCAGCGTCTGTTTATAGTGTAGGGGGCAGGATGATTCAGATTCTACAGAGCATTTGATTGGACAGAAAGTTTGATGAGAAGCTGAAGTCCAAGGTGATGTCATAAAAACCGTTCATTCATATTGGCGGAAGTTAAAGAGTGTAGGTTTTAAATGCTTATATCTACTAATCCTTTAATTGTTTTGGAGCACACTAGCTTACAGATCTTATCTTATCTGTTCTCAAACGTTTGAATGATATTCTGCTTAAAGGAGAACTCCGGTGTGATTTTGACCTAAAGTGTATTGAATCATGATACCGAGTGTAAACGTACCTTGCATATCTCATCTCGTCTTGTCCACTGCTGTCCGAAATCTGGGGTCAGTTATCCGATGCTCACAACAGCTTGTCAATGATATTCAATCGGGCATCGAAGGAGCCATGTAAATAAATCACTGTTTTACGCCATTTACGAGGCACAAAGTAGCTCCAGACTTCATTGGTAGACTTCCAAGGGCCCTGACATTTAAAACGAGACATTGAGAACTTAGAAAAAGCACCGGTAGTTTATTTACAAGTAGATTTATACAGACAGTAACGGCAAGAAGTTTAGCGGCCGCCGATCACCAAGGAATTTATCAGCTTATCAACGTACCAGGTTGTAGTTTCCTTGGTGCTCGACACTCGACTTATCGTGACTACATTTAAGATGGCGGCGGCAGCTAAACTTCTTGCGGTTACTGTCTGTATAAATCTACTTGTAAATAAACTACCGGTGCTTTTTCTAAGTTCTCAATGTCTCGTTTTAAATGTCAGGGCCCTTGGAAGTCTACCAATGAAGTCTGGAGCTACTTTGTGCCTCGTAAATGGCGTAAAACAGTGATTTATTTACATGGCTCCTTCGATGCCCGATTGAATATCATTGACAAGCTGTTGTGAGCATCGGCTAACTGACCCCAGATTTCGGACAGCAGTGGACAAGACGAGATGAGATATGCAAGGTACGTTTACACTCGGTATCATGATTCAATACACTTTAGGTCAAAATCACACCGGAGTTCTCCTTTAATACAGAATGCACATTTTTCAATATATTTCTGGAGTATTACGCAACAGGAATCTCACGGCTTACCTTTTCCCGACAACCAAAAGTGCTGAAAGTACAGGCTACAGGAGCTTTCAGACAGTCTGTGTCACAATGCAATGCCAACTGAAACCAATAAGAACATATTCATTTAGTTTCACAATGAATAATTGTAAGTATCAAACAAAATAAATTACTGTTGTGCCACAGGTAATGTGCATATTTGTGACAAATATACCTGATCCCGAATAAGCTCCATTTCGCAATATTCACACACTGTATTGGCGAAAGGGCAAATCTGTTCATGAATCTACACAAAACAAAACAAAAAAAAGTTTCAGATATTAACATTAGACAGTGTTGTTATTGAAAACTAAAACGTTGAAAATGTTCTTTGTCCATTAACATAAAGTCGACAAAAATTAAAAAACAGAAAACTGAAATATAATGAGTCACTTTGATAAAAATAATACAGAAATACAAATAAATTAAAGCAAAATTCAACTGGGAAAAAAAAACAATAAATGACAACTTAAACTAAAATGTAAACGCTAATTAAATATTAACAGATCTACATTCAAAACCACTTAACCAAATCTAAACATATCCAGACTGTGAACAGGAAACAATAGGTTTCACCTGTTTGTCAGCATACACATAGCTCCCTGCACACGCATTGCAGGTCAGAAGCCGCTGTAAACACTGCTGGCTCTTGTGTTCATCCAGATGGCTCTTACGAACAGACTCCAGACACTGAGGGCACTGCACTGTGGCAAACTTACACTGAGACAAGTGTTTCTGAGGAAAAAAGAATGTAATAGCACAATTAAACAAGTTGGCACCATGACAACTGCGATTTAGCAAGCATGTTCATGACTCCAAGCTAATGGGTTTGTAATGACATTTATGAAAGGTCTTGCTCTCTGAAGAGTTGATGCATAACATATCCATGAACTGTTCTAAATAACAAGATTTTAAGTTGAAATACATGTCCTTAGGTCCCATAACTCATCGTAAATTATGTTTTTTATCTGGGGGCAGGTTTATTAAATCTTCCAAAGAAAGAAGTTAAGAAAATTCCAAAATGAGATCATTAAAATAAAAAATAAAAATTTAACGAAGGTAATTACAGGTTTTGGCATCATCAGATCGTTTGGCAGTTCTTTATGAATACTTGCTAATAAATTGTATTATTTTTAGTACTGCCTGCAAATTATCATTATAATAATCATGCATACAGCATTTAAAATACTTTTCCCATGTCAAACCCATAATTTTACCTCTAGTTGTCGCAACTCCATTTTATCACTGCATCCTACGTTAGAACATCGGACAGTTAGGGAAAGGATCTCTCGTTTGGCAAAGTTATCAGGGAAGAGCTGTTCTTCAAGCAGCACCTCATTGTCGACTGGACATTTCTGCCCTGTGTCCCTGCCAGAAAATAGGAAGTTATAATTGACATTTTTAACCCTGTAAAGCCTGACATACAGTAATAATCAAAGGTCACGAAATTATATGTTTTTTTAAACAAATGGGACAATTTATTGAACCTTTAGACAAAATAATATTTAAACAATTACATAAAATATACACTGATGTGCTTAAGTTTGGGATCAGTAAGTTTAATGTTAAAGTCTCTTATGCTCATTAAAGTTCCATTTATTTAATAGTATTATTAACTATTATTGCAATTTAAAATAGCAGTTTTTTATTTTAAGATACTTGAAAATGTCATTTATTTCTGTGATGCAAAGCTGAATTTTAATCAGCCATTACTCTGGTCTTAAGTGTCACATGATCATTCAGAAATCATTTGAATATGCTGCTTTATTATCAATGTTGGAAAGAGTTGTGCTGCTTAATATTTTGTTGGAACCTCGAGATTCTTTGATGAATAAAAAAGTTTAAAAAAAATGATTCAAAATAAGATTATTTTCTAACAATATTAGTATTAACTATCACTTTCACTTCAGATTTCTATTAGAAATAAATGCTGTTCTTTTTAATGTTTTATTCATCAAGTATCCTGGAAAAAAGCACCACAAGTTTAAAAATATTAAGCAGCATAACTGTTTCCAACACTGATAATAAATTAGCATATTAGAATAATTTCTGACGGACACAGAACACAGAGTTATAATGCTAAAAATTCAGCTTTGCATCAAATGAATAAATTCTATTTTAAAGTATATTAACATTGAAAACCACTATTTTAAATCAAAATAATATTGCACAATTTAAATTTTTCCCTGTAATTTCAATCAAATAAACGCCGCCTTGATGAGCAGAAAAGACTTCTTTAAAAAACATTAAAAATCATACTGATCCCAAAATTTTGAACAGCAATGTAGGCCTATATATTAAAAACACATATTTAAATAAATAAATAGCATGTGTGTTTTTGTTGAATATCATTTCATAAATCAGGCTTTTGTGGCTCTTATAGTATTATATATATGAAGTTCATATCTAAGGAGGGGAAAAACTATGTAAACAATTTTACATTCATTTGGTGCAGTTTGGTATTTACAGCCAAATATTAAAATTTAATTCTGATAGCTTGTATTGTAAATCAATACAATTTTTATAACAGCATAGTAGACAGCTATTACTGCATATCTCCTAATAATTTAACTTTAATAATGATAATATTTAAATATTTAGTTTTAACAAATCTCTGTATTTTTTACTGTGGAGCTAAAACATATAATGCAAGGCAATACAATGTACAAATAAACAAAGATATAAATTAAATTACTTAAAAGCCTGATGTATCATATCTAATAGGTTTTAACATGATTTTTTCTAAAAAAGGATGTATGGATAATTAAGTACACCTACGTTTCTTCAGTCCACAAATTGTAAATCTTGAAATATTACTAATAACATATAAAGTTGTTTACATTTATTTAGTAAACTAGTAAAGATATTAAACCAAAAAAATACATGTGTACCACAACCTAAAGGGGCAGAATTATATTAAAAGGTGTTTTACTCATTTAGCCTTAGAATATGGTTTTAAATATGGCACAGCATGGTTTAGCACAGGGTGAATTTTGAAAGTGACAAATACATTTGAAGTTACCTGATGGACTTCCTGATGCATGAGTTGCAGAATCGATGTCCACATGGTGTCTGTACTGCTGAGCGAAGACCCATCAGACAAATAGGGCACTCATACTTGCTCTCTAGCGGAGGGTCAAACTCCACATCATAGCCTTGCTGGTCTGGGGGGATACTAGCAGAGACACTGATGGTGGAGGGGTTCTCTGTCGGGCTCAGATATGAATTGTGCTCTTTCTCCATAGCTGCTGCACAGCTGGGACTATCAGTATCATAGTAGAACTCATCAAGGCTAGACTTATCCAAGTCACTGCAAGCCATCTGTAATCACGTCAAGAGAATGTTATGTTGATGAGTTAAAATAACACATAATCATCCATACAACCCATATAGCAGCAACTAACAAATCTGCAAATCTCCTCATATGATCTGGCTGCTGCCACACAGAAACTGACCTCTAGGTTTTCCAGATATCCACATAAGTATTCATTCAAATCTTAAATGCACAGAGGATGTTATAGGAGATTTTATATTATGGTTATTTCCTCTATACTTTTGTCACAGTGAAAAGGCATATGATGAGAAATAACAGGCGTAATGATATATTCATTTTAAAAACTGCTGTTTCCTCACGCGAAGTTCTGCTGGGCGGGGCTGAATTGAAGGAGAAACTTTTCTTGTTCAACAACTTGAAAGTTACTGTTTTGTAGCCAAAAACACTAATATTACACAGCGTAAGCGAAAATACGTACATTTTTAAAAGGTTAAACTGATCTCTAATGTACATTTTAAACCAAATGTGTGATTAAAGTGGGTTTAGAGTCGAAATCAGCTAACCAGTCACAACCGACGGTTACATCAGCAACTTTCCTGACGTCGCTTATGGAAACACACACTTTTTAACCTGACAGTATTGTTCTAGTACCACTAACATCTTGGTATATAACATATGAATCGATTACAGATGAACGTTATTCGTAAAACGTTCAATTTCCATACCTTGCCTCGGTCCGGCCTCGCTGTCTACTACAAGCTTCCTGTATCAAAACATCATCGCATAAACTCAACGTCACTGGGTCAAATTCCCCTTGTGAATCTGACCCCAGACCAGCTCTCACAAACGAGTCCTCGCGAGATTCGCCGCGAGGTCGATGAGTCACTGGTCTCAGATCAGCGCTTATTCCTCGCGTTTGCGATCAGATTTTGCCGCTGTACTGAACTGACTATTAAAATCCATAAGATGGCGTCGTTGCCTCTGATTTTAAAGGACCAACGATGTCTCAAATGTAATAGACCACTTATTTTGCGACGAAAATAGACACCTGTACAAGGTGAGAACAGTGTCAGCGAAGAACTTGCTTTTGAGATAAAATAAAATACGTTTGCGGAAAACATACACTACCAGTCAAAAGTTTTTGAATAGTAAGACTTTTAATGTTTTTAAAGAAGTCTCTAATGCTCACCAAGCCTGGGTTTATTTGATCCGAAGTACAGCAAAACAGTGAACTTTGTAAATACATGCATTTCAGACCATAATCCAAGTACCAAGAGGTGACATGATTTAAAATAACTACGTTCTATTTGAATATATTATAAAATGCAATTTATTCCTGTGATTTCAAAGCTGAATCTTATCATCATTACTCCAGTCACATGATCCTTCAGAAATCATTGTAATATTCTGATTTGCTGCTCAAAAACAGGTTTCTTTGATGAATAGAAAATTCAGAAGACCAGAATTCTGAAATAGAAATCTTTTGTAACATTATAAATGTCTTTATCATCACTTTTGATCAATTTAAAGCATCTTTGCTAAGTAAAAGTATTAATTTATATAATTTATAATATAATATAATATTAATAATATAATATAATAAAAAATATAATTTAAGCTGTTGAATGGTATAGTGTATAAGTTTACACTTTTTCTTTCAGATAAATGCTGATCTTTGGAATCCTGAAATGTACAAAAATGGTTTATTATTAAATATTGACTGTTTATTATTAAATATTGATGTTAATAATAATAATAATATAGGGTGACCATATTCTGAGAATCCAAAAAGAGGACACCCTCCCCAGGATGCGGTGGGCAGTGGCTGCATTTAAAGTGTTGAATTAATGACGGTCAGTGAAATGAGGTAAAAAACACAGACGTTTTATGATATTTTACAAAATCCCCCCGGACATAATTTTATAGCCAAAAAGGAGGACATGTCCGGGAAAAGAGGACGTATGGTCACCCTAAATAATAAAAATGTTTCTTGAACAGCAAACAACAGTTGAGTACATTTCAGGATTCTTTGGAAGGAAGGAAAAGGAAGGAAAGGAGGTGACGTGAGGCCAAGTATGGTGACCCATACTAGGAATTTGTGTAAATAGAAAGATCCAAAGATCAGCATTTATCTGAAAGAAAAAGTGTAACCTTATACAGTAGTCAACATTTGAAGTGGATCAAAACCTTTTGTCAAAGTTGTCCTAAAACCGAAACAATACCCGTTCTTGTCTTAGGACAACTTTGATGAACTTTTTTGATTCACGTTATTTTCTTGGTGATAAGGTTATGATAAGGTTAATCTCAAATTTAAATATTATTATAATAAAATCATAAAAAATATTGCAAACCATAACAATTTACCCAACATAATTTAAAGTCAATCAGTCTACTTCTTGAAAGGGAAGGAAAAGATGTGGTAGAAAAAAGTGTACAAGCAATAGGGATAACAGCACCCTGGAGAGAATTGTGAAACAAAACCCATTCAAAAATGTGGGGGAGACTCACAAAGAGTGGACTGCAGCTGGAGTCAGTGCTTCAAGAACCACTACACACAGACGTATGCAAGACATGGGTTTCAGCTGCTGCATTCCTTGTGTCAAGCCACTCTTGAACAACAGACAGCGTCAGAAGCGTCTCAAGACAAAAAGGACTGGACTGCTGCTGAGTGGTCTAAAGTTATGTTCTCTGATGAAAGTAAATTTTGCATTTCCTTTGGAAATCAGGGTCCTAGAGTCTGGAGGAAGAGCGGAGAGGCACAGAATCCACATTGTTTGAGATCCAGTGTAAAGTTTCCACAGTCAGTGATGGTTTGGGGTGCCATCTTTTCTTACGACCAAGATGGCGGCACGTACACATCGCGAGGCTCAGTGTCTCTCCAGTTTCTGCAAATTTGCAGTATTTTACTTGCTCATCTCGGGTCTGTTCATACAGAACAGTCGTGCCTTTACATCGTACACCCGACAGGAGCTTTTGGATATTGGTTTGTACATTCCCGACAGTTTTATCAGTAATCTTCGACTCGTCCCTGAGATCACCAGAACACCTACGGCTGCGCACTCTACCCGGCCGGAAGGAAGTGCTTGACGGCGACGATGCGACCGTAAACAAAGACGGGGGAAGCGTGGAGGACTTAGAGCTAAGCTAAAGCTAACACCACACCGGCTCTCTTTACCCAGCATTTTCCTCGCTAATGTACGGTCGCTGGTGAACAAATTGGACGAGATTCGACTCCGCATCAAACACAGCAAGAGACTTTTGAACTGCAATGTCATGATCTTCACTGAAACATGGCTAAACAGCGATGTATCAGACAGTGCTATTGCTCTAGCTGAGCTTCACACATTCCGGGCAGACAGAACGGCGGATGACTCCGGTAAGACCAGAGGCGGAGGATTGTGCATTTATGTTAACAAAGCTTGGTGCACGAACTCTGTTAATATTGGGAGACACTGCTCAGCTAACCTAGAGTTTCTCATGGTTAAGTGTAGACCGTTTTATCTGCCGCGGGAGTTCACCTCCACCATAATAACAGCTGCTTACATTCCTCCCGATGCTGATGCCAAGCTTGCTATGAATGAACTTCATGCGGCCATCAGCAAACAACAAACTGCTCACCCGGAGGCTGCATTTATTGTTGCGGGGGATTTTAATCACTCAAACTTAAAGACAGTACTCCCCAAATTTCATCAAAACGTTTTCCGCCACACCAGAGGAAATAAAACTTTAGACCATGTATACACAAACATGGCTGAAGCTTATACCGTGACCCCCCTCCACCACTTGGGACAATCAGACCATCTTTCTTTGTTCCTCAACCCCAAATACTCACCCCTCATCAACCGTGTGAAGCCATCAGTGAAGACCATCAAAGTGTGGCCAGCGGGGGTAGACTTCACACTCCAGGACAGGTTTCTACACACAGACTGGAGTATGTTTACTTCTCAGGCCACCTGTGGCTCTCACACGGACATTGACAGATACACTTCCTCTGTTCTGGATTACATTAATACTACCATAGACAGTGTTACAACCCAGAAACAGATCACCACATACCCAAATCAGAAACCATGGATGAACAAGGAAGTGCGTCTCAACACTGCCTTTAGATCAGGTGATGCACAGGCCTACAGCACTTCCAGGGCTAATCTGAAGAGGGGCATCAAAAAGGCCAAGCACTGCTACAAACTTAAGCTAGAGGAGCACTTTTCTAATTCTGACCATCGACGCATGTGGCAGGGCATTCAGGCCATCAGCGACTACAAACCCAGCCACTCCACCCCCACAGCCACCGATGTCTTCTTCCTGAACGAGCTTAATGACTTTTATGACTTTTTATCCTCTTCAGACGTCTACACCACACTGAGTCGGATCAACACGCGCAAGGCTGCTGGACCAGACGGTATCCCTGGCCGCGTACTGAGGGCATGTGCAGAGCAACTCGCTGGGGTATTCACAGACATTTTTAACATGTCCCTTGCCCAAGCAGCTGTACCAGCATGTTTTAAATCCACCTCCATTGTGCCAGTGCCGAAACACTCCAACCCAACATGCCTGAACGACTACCGCCCTGTAGCACTCACACCCATCATTATGAAGTGCTTCAAGCGGCTGGTCCTCTCACACCTCAAGGGCTCCCTCCAATCCACACTGGACCCACACCAGTTTGCCTACCGTGGCAATAGGAGCACAGATGATGCAGTCTCCATAGCGCTGCACTCTGTACTCACACACCTGGACAATACAAACACTTATGCACGAATGCTGTTTGTTGATTTCAGCTCAGCATTCAACACTGTCAGACCATCTAAGTTAATCACTAAACTTAGAGACCTGGACGTTAACACCTCACTTTGCAACTGGGTTATGGATTTTCTCACTGACAGACCTCAGCATGTTAGATCAGGTCACATCTGTTCCACTACTGTCACACTCAACACTGGTGTGCCACAGGGCTGTGTGCTGAGCCCCTTTCTCTACTCCCTCTTCACCCACGACTGCAGGCCTGTGTATGGATCTAACACCATCATCAAGTTTGCAGACGACACTACGGTGATCGGTCTCATCAGCAACAACGATGAGACTGCTTACAGGGAGGAGATTCAGCACCTGGCCACGTGGTGCACAGACAATAATCTGCTCCTTAACACCACCAAGACCAAGGAGCTCATTGTGGACTTCAGGAAGGGAAGAAGAGGCTCACATGATCCCATCCACATCACTGGGATGACTGTTGAGTCTGTTTCATCCTTTAAGTGTCACGGTAAGTAAAGAGGTCTGGGTCCAAATGCAGGGAGTTGACTTTAATATAACAAAACACAAATAAACATAAACCAAAAGGCCAACACGGCACAAACTGAACATAAACTGAAACACAAAATAAAACAAAATCAAGAACTCAATAGCAGGTCAAAGATCCCAGAAACACAGAAAATACAAACAGGACTAGAGACAATGCAGACATGAAGCAGAATGAGCAGTGAGGATACTTATAGTCTTGATGATAATTGTGAACAGATGTGGGTGATCAGTGCTGATGACAAGGACAGGTGGACAATCAAGGAAGTGCAGTGTAAGACAGCGACCTCAGGTGGCTGAGGGAAAATCCACAGCCCCGATCATGACATTACCCCCTCCTCAAGGAACGGCTTCCAGACGTTCCACAAGGCCGAGAAAAAAAAAAAAATTCTGGAGGGAGGAGGAATGGAGGAAGGCGAATCAGGGGGAGGGATGGCGGGCCAGGCCCGTGCAGCGGAGTCATGTGAGCGGACCTCACCGCCAGAGGAACGCGAGCTGGCCTCGCCGCCAGAAGAACATCAGCGGACGCTGCCGCCTGAGGAACGTGAGCTGGCCTTGCTGCCAGAGGAACGTCAGCGGACGCCGCCGCCGCCAGAGGAACGTGAGCTGGCCTCGCCGCCTGAGGAACGTGAGCTGGCCTCGCCGCCTGAGGAACGTGAGCTGGCCTCGCCGCCTGAGGAACGTGAGCTGACGCCGCCGCCTGAGGAACGTGAGCTGGCCTTGCCGCCAGAGGAACGTGAGCTGACGCCGCCGCCAGAGGAACGTCAGCGGTCACCGCCGCGTCCGGAACAGAGAGAGCGGTCACCGCCGCGTCCGGAACAGAGAGAGCGGTCACCGCCGCGTCCGGAACAGAGAGAGCGGTCACCGCCGCGTCAGGAGCAGAGAGAGCGGTCACCGCCGCGTCAGGAACAGAGAGAGCGGTCACCGCCGCGTCAGGAACAGAGAGAGCGGTCACCGCCGCGTCAGGAACAGAGAGAGCGGTCACCGCCGCGTCCGGAACAGAGAGAGCGGTCACCGCCGCGTCCGGAACAGAGAGAGCGGTCACCGCCGCGTCAGGAACAGAGAGAGCGGTCACCGCCGCGTCCGGAACAGAGAGAGCGGTCACCGCCGCGTCAGGAACAGAGAGCGCGGTCACCGCCGCGTCAGGAACAGAGAGCGCGGTCACCGCCGCGTCAGGAACAGAGAGCGCGGTCACCGCCGCGTCAGGAACAGAGAGAGCGGTCACCGCCGCGTCAGGAACAGAGAGCGCGGTCACCGCCGCGTCCGGAACAGAGAGCGCGGTCACCGCCGCGTCCGGAACAGAGAGAGCGGTCACCGCCGCGTCAGGAACAGAGAGCGCGGTCACCGCCGCGTCCGGAACAGAGAGCGCGGTCACCGCCGCGTCCGGAACAGGACGCGCAGCCGCCTCAGCGTCAGGGACAGGACGCGCAGCCGCCTCAGCGTCAGGGACAGGGATAGCGGTCGCCGCCGCCCCGGGAACCGCCGCCAGACGAGCGTCCTCCACTGCCCAACGAGCGTAGATGGCCGCCATCCACTCGGGCACAGCCGCCTCGACGACCGCCGCGTCCGGAACCGAGACAGCGGACGCTGCCGCCTCCGCCGTCCAACGAGCGCAGATGGTCGCCGCCCACTCGGGCACAGTCACCGTCTCCTTGAAAAAAAAATTCCCCGCTGGACCCATAGGTGATGTCTGCATTCTGTCACGGTAAGTAAAGAGGTCTGGGTCCAAATGCAGGGAGTTGACTTTAATATAACAAAACACAAATAAACATAAACCAAAAGGCCAACACGGCACAAACTGAACATAAACTGAAACACAAAATAAAACAAAATCAAGAACTCAATAGCAGGTCAAAGATCCCAGAAACACAGAAAATAAAAACAGGACTAGAGACAATGCAGACATGAAGCAGAATGAGCAGTGAGGATACTTATAGTCTTGATGATAATTGTGAACAGATGTGGGTGATCAGTGCTGATGACAAGGACAGGTGGACAATCAAGGAAGTGCAGTGTAAGACAGCGACCTCAGGTGGCTGAGGGAAAATCCACAGCCCCGATCATGACATTAAGTTCCTGGGGACCCACATTTCAGAGGACCTATCCTGGACTACCAACACCTCCAGCCTGGTCAAGAAGGCTCACCAGCGCCTCTTCTTCTTGAGAACACTTAAGAAGAACCAGCTGTCCTCAGCCATCCTGGTGAACTACTATCGCTGCACGATAGAAAGCATCCTTACGAACTGTGTCACAGTCTGGTACGGAAGCTGCTCTGTTGTGGAGTGTAAAGCACTGCAGCGGGTAGTGAAAACTGCCCAACGCATCATAGGGACTCCACTCCCATCCATTGAGGACATTCAGAAGAAACACTGTTTGCGTCGAGCACGCAGTATTCTTAAGGATTCCTCTCACCCCGCCCACAAACTGTTTTCTCTCCTGCTTTCCGGCAGGCGCTTCAGATGCCCAAAGACTAGAACCAGCAGACTGAGGAACAGCTTCTTTCCCAGAGCTGTCTCCTTATTGAACTCTGCCCCCCACTGACACCTTTGCCCCCCCACCCCACACACCCCTACAGTCTCCCCATTACCATTGCACTACTTAATCTGTTGCACTACACATATCCATTTGTAAATGCACATTTCCATTGCACATATACATTTTGTAAATTTTTGATATGTATCTATACATTTGTAAATTATTATTTGTTCATTCCTGCTTTAGTAATCAGCTACCTGTATATTATGTTCGTATCAATCTGCAATTCCTGATTATAGTTAACAACAACCTGCATACTATGCTCCTCTACTTGTACATTCTACTTGTTAATAGCGACTGTAGATCATGTCCACAATACTTTCATCTGTAAATAATTTCCATGTATTATTAATTTCCATATCTCCCATAAGTGCACTTATAACTTATAAATTATACCTTTATCCTGCACTTGCTGCTTATTGCACTCCTGGTTAGACCTAAACTGCATTTCGTTGCTTTGTATTTGTACATGTGTAATGACAATAAAGTTGAATCTAATCTAATCTAATCTAATGTCATCTGCTGGTGTTGGTCCACTGTGTTTTCTGAGGTCCAAGGTCAACGCAGCTGTATACCAGGACGTTTTAGAGCACTTCATGCTTCCTGCTGCTGACCAACTTTATGGAGATGCAGATTTCATTTTCCAACAGGACTTGGCACCTGCACACAGTGCCAAAGCTACCAGTACCTAGTTTAAGGACCATGGTATCCCTGTTCTTAATTGGCCAGCAAACTCGCCTGATCTTAACCCCATAGAAAATCTGTGGGGTATTGTGAAGAGGAAGATGCGATATGCCAGACCCAACAATGCAGAAGAGCTGAAGGCCACTATCAGAGCAACCTGGGCTCTCATAACACCTGAGCAGTGCCACAGACTGATCGACTCCATGCCACACCACATTGCTGCATGTAATTCAGGCAAAAGGAGCTTGAGTGCTGTACATGCTCATACTTTTCATGTTCATACTTTTCAGTTGGTCAAGATTTCTAACAATCCTTTCTTTGTATTGGTCTTAAGTAATATTCTAATTTTCTGAGATACTGAATTGGGGTTTTCATTAGTTGTCAGTTATAATCATCAAAATTAAAAGAAATAAACACTTGAAATATATCAGTCTGTGTGGAATGAATGTATACATTATACAAGTTTCACTTCTTGAATGGAATTAGTGAAATCAACTTTTTGAAGATATTCTAATTGTATGACCAGCACCTGTATATATATATAATGTTGACTACATTTTAATTTATTATTTTGAACTCAAGACCCACTCATTTCAGAAATGTAAGCTGCAGAATGTGTATAGTGACATTACGGCTATTTCAAGCAAACTGAAACATAGAGTGCCTAAAATATTTGTATGAGATGCCTAAAACAGAATGCTTTTAAATGCAGTACATCATTTGATATTTATCTGTGGTGGAAATGTTTATTAATGTCTGGGGAAAAGCAAATGACAGAATTCTTCTGTGACGCATGTATGTCCAGTGTGTTGTACATTGTTCGTGAGAGTGTGAAAAGTGTGTTTTACGAGCCATTATTTACTTAAAGTCCACAGGGTCAAAAGTGCCCATAACTGAAGAAACTCCCAGGCATGAAATGTAGTCACTCCTGCCAGCAAGGTAGGACTCAGGTCAGAGACGTGCAATTCCTGTGACGCACAGTTCAGAAAAGGTGGGCCTAAGAATTTGGTGATTCACCAACTCAAAGTGTCTGTTTTGGCTCTCTTGTAACGAATAATGACTATTTGTTTGTTTTAAATTATTAATAGCATTGCTCTGAAATGTCAGTATCTATATAAATCCGCTAAAATGGCAGGTTTTTTTTAGATTTTGCAGGAAAGCTTTACATAATTTAGCATTGTCATGCTACGGTTGTTCCAGAGACACTGATTCCTGATTCTGAAACGATTCACACATAGGTACATCGTGATACATAAATGCCATTCCTGAGCAAAGATCTTATGACTGATGTCAGCACAATCTTTTTTTCTCCTCTGAGGACTGACCATTGGCTTGTAAGTACATTTTTGCCAATCTCTTCGTAGCCTGATCACAGCCCACATAGTATGTCAATATGTGGGTAGGTGGGGGTCACAGTGAGCTTCTATGTCACTTATGAAAAGCACATTTTATAAACAGCAAGGTCAACAACCTGCATATAACAAGGCTCCTTATTGAGCAGCCTCAGGATGCAGAGCACACCTACTTGCTCAAACAGAAATCTGTGCAAATGTTTACACAGACCTTTTCTTTTAAAAGACTTCCAGTTTTGTTTAGAGCGGGTAAGCGCAATTTTGGAAAAACCGCAACATGATTTTGATCACGGATATTCCACAATGTCCTGTACGCAAATAGAAAACAAGAATATAAGCACATATGAATGTGACCATTATTGCACCTACAACTCTGCCTTGTTCATGTTTCCTATTCTTTGGCCACTCAGCCTCTTATAGTATACTTTTAAATAGTTAAAATTTTACAACCTAATCAATACACATCTGATAAGCTTTGAACCGACAAACAGCCATTCAAAAAAAACAACAAAAAAAACAAACAGATCTGATACTTCCAACCTGGGCTTGACATACAGAGGAAGAAGTGTGCATTTAAGTGCTACAGTTTAGCAGATTTCATCACTTTAGCCCCTCACTTATTTGGACAAAAGCGTCTCTGTTGGAGAGGGCTCAGGAACGCACCTTACATATGTTCCTTATTTGGTCAAACCAGAAGTGTGCTGCTGATTGAGTGATTATAGAACAATCGATTCCATTATAATAGTGCTCTTTCCTCTTCTTTTGGACCTAATCACATGACTGATGCCACCCCTACTTGGAGAGCGGTCTGAGATGCATGAGTTTATATACAGTTGAAGTCAAAATGTTAACATACACCTTGCAGAATGTGCAAAATGTTAATTATTTGACCAAAATAAGAGGAATCATATAAAATACATGTTCTTTTTTACTTAGCACTGACCTGGATAAGATTTTTCACATAAAAGATGTTTACATATATTCCACAAAAGGAAATAATAGTTGATAATAATATTAATACTGTGTTGTTACCTGAATGATCCACAGCTGTTTTTTTTTTTTTTTTTTTGGTAGTGATTGTTGTTCATGAGTCCCTTGTTTGTCCTGAACAGTTGTTCTTCAAAAAAATCCTTCAGGTTCCACAAATTCTTTGTTATTCAACATTTTTGTGTATTTGAACTCTTTCCAACAATGACTGTATGATTTTGAGATCTATATTTTCACACTGAGGACAACTGAGGGACTCATAATGCAACTATTACAGAAGGTTTAAATGCTCACTGATGCTTCAGAAGGAAACACGATGCATTAAAAGCCAGGGGTGTAAACTTTTGAACATAATGAAGAAGTACATTTTTCTTATTTTGCCTAAATATCTTTTTTTTTCTGCATTAAGTACTGCCTTTCAGAAGCTACAGAAGATACTTACATGTTTCCCAGAAGACAAAATAACTTAAATTTACCTTGATATTTAAATTCAAAAAGTTGAATTTGGCTCTTAATGCATTGTGTTTCTTTCTAAAGCATCCATGGGCATTTGAAGCTTCTGTAATAGTTGCATATGAGTCCTTTAGTTTTCCTTAGTGTGAAAAGATGGATCTCAAAATCATAGAGTCATTGTTGGAAAGGGTTCAAACACACAAAAATGCTGAAAAACCAAATAATTTGTGGGACCTGAAGAATTTTTTATGAAGAACAGTGGCAAACAAGGGACTCATGAACAACTATAAATTAACAAAAAACACAGCTGTGGATCATTTAGGTAATAGCACAGTATTAAGAATCAAATGTATGTAAACGTTTAAACACCATTTTTATCAATGGGATCAATATTTTTCTCTTGTTGTTTAGTCATGAGTACCTTGTTTGTCCTGAACAGTTAAACTGCCCACTGTTCTTCAGAAAAGTGCTTTGGTCCCACAGATTCTGTGGTTTTTCAGCATTTTTGTGTATTTGAATTCTTTCCAACAATGACTGTATGATTTTGAGATCCATCTTTTCACACTGAGGACAACTGAGGGACTCATATGCAACTATTACATAAGGTTTAAACGCTCACTGATGCTTCAGAAGGAACAATGATGCAGCCAAGCTGGGGGTGTAAACTTTTGAACAGAATGAAGATTTGTACATTTTTACTTATTTTGCCTAAATATAATATTTTATTCATTTAGTTCTGCCTTTCAGAAGCTACAGAAGATACTTACATGTTTCCCAGAAGACAAAAAAAGTTATATTTACCCTGCTCTTAAAATTCAAGTTTTCACCCCCTGGCTCTTAATGCGTTGTGTTTCCTTCTGGAGCATCAGCGAGTGTTTGAACCTTCTGTAATAGTTGCATGCGAGTCCCTCAGTTGTCCTCAGTGTGAAAAGATGGATCTCAAAATCATACAGTCATTCTTAGAAAGGGTTCAAATACATAAAAATACTAAAAAAACAAATAATTTGTGGGACCTGAAGGATTTTTCTGAAGAACAAACAAGGGACTCATGAACAACTATAGATTAACAAAAAACACGGCTGTGGATCATTTAGGTAATAGCACAGTATTAAGAATCAAATGTATGTAAACGTTTAAACGCCATTTTATCAATCTAATCAATATTTTTCTCTTGTGTACTATATGTAAATGTATTTTATGTGAAATATCTTATTCATATCAGTACAAAATAAAAAAAATAATATGCATTTTGTACAATCCCTCTTCACTTCAACTTCAACTTCATCTTGTTCGACAGATATAATTTAATTGTCTATGTCTGATTTCAATTCAAGATTTTTGTCACAATAATGCACGATTAATCCACACGACTGCTGAGGATCCATTTGTGAAGTTATTTAATGCTAAATTTCTTTAAATCTGTTCTGATGAAGAAACAAAGTCATTTTCATCTTGTGTGGCATGAAAGTAAATAAAGATTCAGCAAATTTTAATTTTTGGAGGAGCTATTCCTTTAATATGATATTTGTTGACTCAGTGTATCTTTATGTAACCATCACCTGCTTCGTGCTTTTCAATTCATTGCATGTAGTGTTTATTTTCCTCTGCGTTTGACGTTCTTCCACTGTAATGACTCACTAGGACTTTCTAGATAGAGGTGTATTTGTACTATAACCACTTGAATTAAAGTAGTGATTTCATGGTGAACTATTATGTAACTTCTAAAACCATAGCAATTATATTGGACTTTATATTCATAGTTATTACACAACAGATCTCTTTCATTTTTACATAGTTCTCTTTCAAATTTACTGTTACTCACCGGCAAAGAAAAAAAAAGTCAAAATAAGTCCAAGAAACATTATATAATGAAAAATGAGTTATCATGTGATTATAGAGAAATGATGGATATGTACCCCATCACACATCTTGTTTTCTGTCTGTCTTCTGGGTTTTCATTTAGAGGCGATTTTTTTAGTTGAAGGAACAGACGCATGAAAATGCAAGGAATGTCCTCAAGTCATAATCAAAACAAATGGCGTATTAACAGCAACGGTCAGCTAAAGCCAGCACTGTTTTTTTTTAACCGTAAAAGGTGGTTGCCTTTTTTAAATGTTTCTTTATTTCCTGATACCAAATGCTGACTTTGTGCAGAAGCATTCTTGTTGTTAACATTTCCACAGTCAAAAGCAAGAGCGCACTGTATATGAATTGGTAAACGTACAAGACTACCATTTTTTTATTTCTTTTCAAAAAAATAAGTAGAGATGGGATTTAATAAACAGACAGTAGCTTGTGAGATGGCTTGAAACGTGTAGGTATGTGAAACACGCTAGCAATGATCTCAGCTGTGGATTGTGGCTTTCTTCAGCTGTTGAACTACAAGAATAATGTCAGGTCTGTTCCTGTGAATAAGGAAATACTGTTCAACGTCTCCCCTTAAACGTTCACACACTTAAGCAAACACACACGCTTGCATAGGAACTGCGGCTGCTCTAAATTCCTTATGGGACGTGCGGAGTGGCTTCATGCAAAGACCATTTCAATTTGTAAAATGTATCCTTTAAAAGGTATGATGGGAGGTGGGTAGTGGATAATGGCGATTCAGTTCAGAATTTCAGGAATTCTGTTTGCAATATGATGGGGAAAACCAAATTTTTAAAAACAATTTTTAGATTTTTTTCCCTGGAAACCATACAATAATACTACAAATAATAAAACATATACATAAACAGTTTCAAGTCAAAAGTGTACATACGTCTTGCAATGTCTTGCTTAAAATGTTAATTATTTGACCAAAACAGGAGGGCTCATACAAAATGCATGTTATTTTTTATTTAGGACTAACCTGAGTAAGATATTTTACATAAAAGACGTTTACATAACAGTCCAAAAGAGAAAATAATAGTTGAATTTATAAAAATGTTGTTACCTTAATGATCCACAGCTGTTTTTGTTTTTTTGTTGTTGATGTTTAGTGAGGTTGTTTAGTCATGAGTACCTTGTTTGTCCTGAACAGTTAAACTGCCCACTGTTCTTCAGAAAAGTGCTTCGGTCCCACAGATTCTGTGGTTTTTCAGCATTTTTGTGTATATGAATTCTTTCCAACAATGACTGTATGATTTTGAGATCCATCTATTCACACTGAGAACAACTGAGGGACTCATATGCAACAATTACATAAGGTTTAAACGCTCACTGATGCTTCAGAAGGAAAAATGATGCAGCAGAGCTGGGGGTGTAAACTTTTGAACAGAATGAAGATTTGTACATTTTTCTTATTTTGCCTAAATATAAAATTTTCTTCATTTAGTTTTGCCTTTTAGAAGCTACAGAAAATATTTACATGTTTCCCAGAAGACAAAAAAAGTTACATTTACCCTGCTCTTCAAATTCAACAAGTTTTCACCCCCTGGCTCTTAATGCATTGTGTTTTCTTCTGAAGCATCAGTGAGAGTTTGAACCTTCTGTAATAGTTGCATGCGAGTCCCTCAGTTGTCCTCAGTGTGAAAAGATGGATCTCAAAATCATACAGTCTTTGTTGGAAAGGGTTCAAATACACAAAAATGCTAAAAACCAAAGAATTTGTGGGACCTGAAGGATTTTACTGAAGAACAGCGGGCAGTTTAACTGATCAGGGCAAGCAAAGGACTCATGAACAACTATCACTAAACAAAAAAACAGCTGTGGATCATTCACGTAACAACACAGTATTAAGAATCAAGTGTATGTAAACTTTTAAACAGGGTCATTTTTTTAAATTATTATAAAACTATTATTTTCTCTTGTGGACTATATGTACATCTTTGATGTGAAATATCTTGTTCAGGTCAGTAATAAATTTAAAAAATAACATACATTTTGTATGAGCCCTCTTATTTTGGTAAAATAATGAACATTTTGCAGATTCTGCAAGGTGTATGTAAACTTTTGACTTCAACTGTAAAATCATTACAATTCTACTGAGGCCTGTTGGATGCAGTTAAACAATTTTTGTCTATTATATTTAAATGAGCCAATAGCAGAAAACGCTGACAATTAATAGATTAAATAAAGCATTATGCAGCTTTGAGTGAAGGGTGTAAATGGACACTATTGAGAGAGCTGGCATCCTTCTCCTCAGCTCTGGGACTTACACGGTGCTCTAGAAACCTATGGCGTACAATGCACTGTTCAGTTCCAGCAGGAAAATAAATATGTTCTGTGCTGTCCAAAAATACCATGTGAAGGCGCTCCCTGTGAAAGAAAGCCTATTTCCCGACAGCAGGGAGCCACTGAGTGCAAAATCAAAAAATAGATTATGTTAGATAGAGCAGTAGCAAAAACTCCATAAATCGAATTCAGTCATTCAACTGTGTCAAGGTTCAAACTCGCTCCAGATTCAAATGTATAAAAAATCAATTTCGGAGAGTCAATAAGACATATAACTGCACCAATTCAAAGGTCTATTTTCACTTCCTAGATTAAAGCTGAGGCAGTTCTTTACCTCTGCTCATTCTTCTCAGTAGGTAGTAGAGAAAACAGTCTAGTGGCACCACACAGAATGACAGAAAGCACCTGGAGTGACAACTGCCCCGAGGAATTCTGTTTCCTCACACAGACCTGCGAAGAAGCTTTTGTATCTCCCCAGAGACCTGAGTTTTCTCTTCCACTATAGAAACAAGATTGTCAGTGAGGAGAACGCCTGATGTCTTTCAATAGTTTGGCCTTTTTGATGAAAAGAGCCCTTCAGGAAAGTGAAATGTCCACAGGTCCCTGAAGGCTTCCCTTGGAACTGTACGTGGTGTCAACGTCAATCACCAAACGTCAGCTTGATTGCTTAAAATCTGATGAATAGGCTGTCCCTTGCAAGATTTTATATTTCCAGCTCCATTGCTTTTCTACTCAAACTCTCCTGAAGCCATTTACCATATCAGAATGAATTTCCTTTAAAAAAAATTTTTTAAACACATTGCTTTCTAAAATTAAAAAGATATATTTAGTATTTTGAGGGTGCTTTAAGGTCTCTTCAAAGGTGTCAAGGGACAGGTTAACCTGAGCAGGTTAACGAAACAGGGCAAATTTCAAACATACCTTTGCATCTCATTTCATACACACAAACTGCAGAATAAAGCAAAGAGGACAAAGCACTCACACAAACTCACAGTGGGAACCTCTTCTTTGAAGTCCTTTCCAAGCAGTTCAGTTACAGTTTTTAATCACCATCCAAAAGAAACAGAGATTGTGCCTCCCTCCTAAACCTAAACTGAGTTTAAACGCCAGCTCATGATTGGTTCTCTCTGTGGTAATCGGCATGTTAATGATGGAAAGATGGAGGGGCCAGTTATTCAAAAAGCTTAATCTGGATCAGAATGATCAGGTTTTGGAAATCCAGTGTTTTCCTATTCAGGATCAGGTAATCCATCTTACTTTCCTACTGGCTTTTCAAAGCAAAACTGAATTGGATCACAATAATCCAGATTACCAAATCTGCATAGTGCTCTGGAGAGCCCCTGAAGGGACATAGTGATTGAAAGAAAAAACAAAATGTCAATGCTTTCGCATTGTCTCAGATACTTTTGAATGGTTCATCTGATGATTGTGCCATTGTAGTTTACAAACAGAGCTTTAAAAACACTTTAAATTAAATATCATAGTTTATTTTATGGCACCAAAATCTCTTTTTTACTTTAAAGTAGGCTACTCAAAAGCTTAAGAGGTAGCCTAATGTCTACCCGTCTATATATATATATAAAATGTGAGAGTGTACATGTTACAAATGTTTTATTTTTTGCACCAGATTTAAAGTTTTATTACATATTTGTACTTTAAATCCAC
This sequence comes from Garra rufa, assembly GCF_049309525.1. NCBI lineage: Eukaryota > Metazoa > Chordata > Actinopteri > Cypriniformes > Cyprinidae > Garra > Garra rufa. The sequence goes on from NC_133363.1 coordinate 31,526,322, forward strand.
CATTCTGCTGGGATCAGTATTGGTTTTTTGAATGAAAGTTATCCTAATCTTATTGAAAATTACAGATTTCAGAATCCCTTTTTCTTCTGAACAACCCATTTTGAAGATTTGATCCAATCCGATAGCCGAAATCTGATCTGATTACTTTTGAATAACTGGCCCTAAGGAACATTTTTATATGAGCATGTAAATCACGAATGAAACACCTTTAGAAGTAAATGAAAAAACAGATTTTAAATGTCATGATGCATCTTTTTTCCTAAACGTTTATACAAAGCACACAGCGTTCTTTATTGGGCACTCTGTATTCTTATGCCTATGTCTTGTGAGACATTGCACGGTTCTCAAATAGTGACTCTATTCAGTGGGATACGTTGTCATGTTCCTCTGAGAGGAAAGTTTGAGAGGAACAACGGGGTGGGCCAGACTCCTGAATGAAGCCTTGTGTTTCTGCTTTCCACTCGTGTTAATGTTGTTGGTCCAGAAGACTAATTAATATGATGGATGTTTGCGATTAACGGGCACAATATTTGAAAAAAACAAATGGGATTTTGGGAAACTGAGAAAATGGGAAACACATTTTTGAAATAATTAATTGAAATAGTATAAAATGCATAGCATATACAGAGCTGGTTGTCACAGTGAATATTCTAGGCAGGAAAAACGACAAAACTACCTGTAATGGGACAGGACGAAATGAATACCATTAAACCACCCAAGAACGAACATTTGCTGAACATTTACTTACCCTCATGCCATCCAAGATGTAAATGAGTTTGTTTCTTTGTCAAAACAGATTTGTCATCACTTGCTCACCAACGGATCATCTGAAGTGAATGGGTGCCGTCAATATTAAAGTTCAAACAGCTCATAAAACATCACAAAAGCACAAGTAGCCCACTCAAGTCATTATTTAACATTATTTATCCTGTGAAGTAAAAAGCTAATATGTACTATAATGGAAAATAGTAAAAAGATGGACCTTTTAGCTTGTAATTTCATAAAATGAACACCTTGAATGTGATATGTAAATATACTAGAGTTGTTACACTAATGCCAGAGTGATTTTATTCATTTCCATTATTTAACATTATTTATCCTGTGAAGTAAAAAGCTAATATGTACCATAAGGGAAATATAGTACAAAAATGGACCTTTTAGCTTGTAATTTCATAAAATGAACACCTTGAATGTGATATGTAAATATACTAGAGTTATACACTAATGCCAGAGTGATTTTATTCATTTCAGTGTATTTTGCTCACAACTAAATTGTTCATTTGAATTTAAATTCAGAGGATACAATTCTAAACAATTCTAATTGGGCTTTGAGCCAAACCAATATTACGTTGCATTATTTAAAAGGGAATGTTATATAATGTAAATATTTTAGCAAAAGGTTCCGTTGTTCCGTGCGATGATGCATTATTGCTCAAAACAGATCAAGAGAACTCCAGACATAAATATCGTCAGGATTTGCGCATGTTAGCCACAAACGTTTCGGAGGCTCTGTGTATAGCCAAATTACATCATACGTGGAAATTTTATGTGCGCCCTTACTCCACCTCTTATTTCCTAGCCCACCTTCCAGCTCCTGTTCGGTTAAAGTATTTCCCCAGTGAGGAGAGTTTCTTTCTGCATCTCATGCTCCTGCCAGAAGCGCCTCTAAACTTTACTGCACACTCGACACTTTTATTACGGGTTTGGATTGAGAGACTCTGTGCCATCAGAGAGAAAAACATCTGCAATCAAGGACTATAAGACATTCAGAGGGACACTGCATCATACAGGTGATGTACAATTTGACTTTATGTTGTGTTTTCGCTGGCTATACAGGTGAGCACTGCCACAGCATCTCAGGCTGTTATGTGAATACAAATGTTCAGGGTAGATTTATTTGTTAAAGTATTGTTGTGAACGATCACTTTGTGCTGATATTAGACTTTTATATGTCTGACAGTGTGACAGGAGCATATTGTTGCTTACTGTGGTTGCAGGATGTTGATATGAATTGGAATAATCGTAATACATAACCATTATTTACTAGCAACTGTTCAATTCTGAATCATTACTGAAAGAGATTTTGTAATAGGAAACATTTAAGATAGTTTTGTTTTAGCTAGAGCTGAATTGAAGTTAATTTTGTTGCTCTTACATATCAGTTAATTGATTATACAAAGAAACACAATTTATATTAATGTGTTGTTATGATGCTAATGTTTTTATTTCCAGTCTTCCTAACTTAAAGTGACTAACTCATACCTGTTTGGTCAGGTCAGATAGCTTAAACTTCACTTTCAAAAAAAGGTACACAACTGTCAGTGGGCCGGTATCCTTTCCAAAGATACTAATATGTACACTTTTGGTACTAATATGTACCAATTAGGTGTAAATAAGGTACAAAGATGTACCTTTTCGCTTTTTAGGGTACTTATGTAGCTTTGTACCTTTTTCCTGAGAGTGTTGTTGTGCCTATATACTTGATGCCCACTTAGACCTTAACAGCAGACTTTTTCTCATCTTTCTGTCTTAATTAGGATCTTTATAACATGTGTATAAAATATGTTGTGTTTCATTTCCATTGACTTACTCCTGTACTATTGCTAGCTATGTAAAATGGTTATGAGATGCATCAAATGCAATGTCCTACTGTATGTAATCAGGCACATAGAAATATTGCACACTATAGTGACAACTTAATTTGTCACTTATTATTACTTAGTGACTTATAAGACCATTTTTTCCCTAGTGGTTTGTCTGTATTTATTTTGCTTTATAAACTAAGGTTATTATGTTAGACTTAATTGCAAGACCTTGAACTACAGTTTTGTTGTTGACCCTTTGTCATCCACATGGTGGCACATGTTGTCCACAAAAATTACTTAATATTCACTGTAGCTTGTTTCTGTATGAGGGAATTACACTGAGATTAACCGTTGGAACATTCAGTGATTCACTCATTTAACTCAAAGTTGTATCTGCAACATACAGTAGGCTACACTTATTATTAAAATAATTACATTTTAATCCATGTTTTACATGCTGTAAACTGAGTTTGACACAAACAGCTTTTAATATGTCACGTTTGAGCAGTGATTATTATTTTTATCAGTCTTTTATCTTTCCGCAGCTTTCTAAATCTTGAATGATTTCCATTTAAGCTTAAACTGGAAAAAACACTGCACTTTCAGAAGGACTTAAAAGGAAAAAATTAAGACCAACACATAAGCCACTAAGCCTTTTCCCATGAAACCAACTTTGGCAACTGATTTTATCTTATCAGTCTTTTCCCTTCTGCATTCACTAAACACAGTCCAGAGCACTAAAACAAAAACACTGCACAGATTTTCCAAATAGCTTAATTGTTTTTCTGTGCTTTATATAAAATGACATAATATTTCTAAATAGCTTCAACTTAATTTGTTTCACTATAGTAATTTTATGGACCTCACATGTTAAAAATTGCCTGTTTAGAGGTCACGGAGTGTATGCATGTATTTTTATGTTGTTTGCTTTATAAGATTAGATTTGGATTTCACTAGAAGGAGAGGTGGGTGAGGACAAACTCGATATGGAACAGTGTATAAAAAGCTGTAGTTTAACTAGCTATGAATAAGTGTCTCTCTGCTCTAGCAGTATGTGTAGATAAGTCTATGTAAAGGAAGCACTGTTAAATGCTCTGCAGCAAGTCAAATAAATATAGCGTCACTCCTAAAAGCGGGCCAGCGTTGGCAAAGATGTATAAATGTTGTATGTTTGTCAAGTAACGGCAAACCTTTCAAGCTCTTTTTGCTAAAAACTCAGTGAACTAGAAGAACAGCATAACTCTCTCTATCCATGCATGGCAGACATTCAGTAATTAACAGTTTAATTCCCAAACAGCCTGGCCGGTACAGATATGACCAGCTTATACTGGGCATGAGAGCTGTACTGTTTCTGTGGTAATTTTGGGAATGGAAAATTACATGTTGGTTTTTCTCTCTCAAAAACCTCTTATTTGACCAAACCTTTGTTATGAAATCCACATTACTGTAGGTCCAAGTCTTTTGAGCAAGGCACATTATATAAGTTGTCTTCTCATGCATATTAAAAACTGAGAATGTACTAGTTGTTGCTGAATATATGTGCAAATATTATGGTGTTAACATTATTTTAAATGTCTTTTAGGTGAACGATGCTGTCCTTGCTTTTGCTGAGTATATGCTTCAGGGTCTTCTCAGCCACGTCGTCTTTCGATTACACTTACAGTGGTGCGTATTCATTGTGTGAAGTACATATTGTAATTGTTAGTCTTCTTGAAATCCTCATTAACCTGTACATGTCATTACAGATGCTGAAAGTACACTCAGTGTCAGTATTCCCAATGAGCTTCCTCTCCGGCCTCTGATGGGCGACACGTTAGTTCTGCCCTGCTACTTCCAGGACAACACAGTCAATGACCCTGGTGCCCCCACAATTGCACCATTGTCCCACCGGATCAAATGGAGCCTGGTCACCAAAGAAAAGACCACAAACATTTTAGTGGCATCTGAAGGAAGAGTAAGCGTTGAAAAAAGGTATCTGGATAGAGTCACCATGATTGGATACCCCTTGACACCCACAGACGCCTCCATTAAGATCTCTGAGCTCCATTCTAACGACTCTGGAGTGTACCGCTGTGAGGTCATGCATGGGATCGAGGACAATCATGATGATGTTAACGTTCAAGTTCAAGGTACTGTAACTAGAAAATAGTTCATTATGACTGTATGTGTTTGTTCTTCTTCTCTCAGAAATGTGAAATAGATGTGCTTATTTTGCTTAGGTATTGTTTTCCACTACCGTGCAACCACACGATATAGCCTTAATTTTGAGAAGGCCAAGGCAGCCTGTATTCAAAACAGTGCAGTTATTGCTACTCCGGAGCAACTCCAAGCAGCCTATGATGAGGGATTTCACCAGTGTGATGCTGGCTGGCTTGCAGATCAGACCGTCAGGTTAGTAACCTTCTATGGAAAAAAATAACCGAACCTGTAACCTTTGTTCATCTTCAGATTACAAATTAAGATATGTTTGATGAAATACGAGAGCTTTCTGACCCTGCATAGACAGCAATGCAACTGACACGTTCAAGGCCCAGAAAGGTAGTAAGAACATTGTTAAAACAGTCCATGTGACATCAGTGGTTTAACCTCAGTTTTAGCTACAAGAATACTGAACCACTGAAGTCACATGTACTATTTTAACAATGTTCTTACTACTTTTCTGGGCCTTAAACATGTCAGTTGCATTGCTGTCTATGGAAGGTCAGAAAGCTCTCGGATTTATTCAAAAATATCTTCATTGATGTTCTGAAAATGAATGAAAGTCTTAAGGTTTGGGAAAACATGAATGTAAGTAATTATTGACAGAATTTTCATTTTTGGGTGAACTATCCCTTTAAAATGTGACACATGATGGAAATAATAACAGAAAATGTAATGCAAAACAGCCTATTTTACATGACTGAGAACAAACATGAAAAGAAGCAAAATTATTCATATAAAATATAATGTTAATAAATATCAAATATAATGTAGTGTGTGATGCAGGTACTTCTGGTAATGTCTCTTTACAGTTTTTCACTAAATTATACTGTAATTCATAAATTTATAGGTTTTACTTTCAAAAACTCTAAAATTGACAGTATTTTACAGTAAAATTACATATAATGCAATGATAAACCACTTACAGTTTTTCACCATATGTGACCCTGGACCACAAAACCTAACTAATTTGCATTGCTAATAACTTTATTTGGACACCTTTACTGGCAGTTTTCTCAATATTTAGATTTCCAGATTTTCAAATAGTTGTATATCGGCCAAATAATGTCCTATCACAGTAAACCATACATCAATGAGAGCTTATTTATTCAGTATAAGATGTCTAAATGTGACTCTGGACCACAAAACCAGTCATAAGTGTCAATTTTTTGAAATTGAGATTTATGCATTATCTGAAAGCTTTCCATTGATGTATGGTTTGTTAGGATAGGACAATATTTGGCCGAGACACAACTATTTGAAAATCTGGAATCCGGGAAGGGTGCAAATATTAAGAAAATACATGCATATTACTAGTTTTGATATATTTACATTAGGCAATTTACAAAATATCTTCATGGAACATGATCTTTACTTAAAGGTTGTATCAGCGATTTCTAGCCTAAAACATAAAGTGTCAATTTCAGCTGAGCTTTCTTCACGATCCGCTCGCTGCCTGCCCCATAAATTGTCTGTGAAAAAAACGCGTCTCTCTGGTCAGCCTAGGGTCCGAGATATGCCAAAAAAACAATCGGTGCTATCAACTATTCCACACATAAACAAACAGTGTTCCAACCAATCAGCGTCAGGGGTTTGGTGTTGTGGACTTTCCTACTGGTGCAGGGATGTGAGGGAGGCGGAGCGAAAGTCCACAACACCAAACCCCTGACGCTGATTGGTTGGAACACTGTTTGTTTATGTGTGAAAAGGTTGGTAGTGCCGATTGTTTTTTTGGCATATCTCGGACCCTAGGCTGACCAGAGAGACGCGTTTTTTTCACAGACAATTTATGGGGCAGGCAGCGAGCGGATCGTGAAGAAAGCTCAGCGGAATTTGACACTTTATGTTTCAGGCTAGAAATCGCTGATACAACCTTTAATATCCCAATGATTTTTGGCATAAAAGAAAAATCGATGATCTTGACCCATACAATGTATTTTTGGCTATTGCTACAAATATACCAGTGCTACTTAAAATTGGTTTTGTAGTGCAGGGTCACATATACTGTATAGTAAAGTAACCTACAGTTTTTTTCAACAGTGTATATTTAGTTAATGCTCTGTAGTTTGTCTGAAAATGTGATGAAAAATAATATCATCTGTTTTTGGAAAAAAGGTACCCCATTCATGATCCTCGTGAGCCTTGCTATGGAGACAAGTACGAGTTTCCAGGTGTAAGGACATACGGAGTAAGAGACGTGAATGAGACATATGACGTGTACTGCTTTGTTGAGAAAATGACAGGTATGTGTTTGGGATGCCAGAAAACTAAACGCCTTCTTTGAAAAACACTGAAATGCTAAAAAGCGTTCTGTTTTACCTTACAGGAAATGTGTTCTACACTACTTCTCCTGACAAATTCACTTTTGAGGAGGCAGAAGCTGAGTGTGCAAAGCTGGGTGCCAAGTTGGCCACCACAGGACAGCTGTACCTGGCATGGAAGGGTGGTATGGATGTTTGTAATGCAGGCTGGTTGGCAGACCGGAGTGTCCGCTACCCCATCAACATCGCCAGACCACAATGTGGTGGTGGCCTGCTAGGAGTGCGTACCGTCTATCGGTTTCCCAATCAGACTGGCTACCCTCTTTCAGACTCCCGCTACGATGCATTTTGCTACTCTGGTACAAAATTCCCTTATTTCGCTATTCCTTCTTTATCATTTATGATTGTCTATACAGCTATATTTGTGACTGATCCATTAATCCACAGTAATGTGTACTGACAGGTGTGTATTGTTCATTCATCCTTTCATTTAGAAACTGGTGAGGAGGGTTCTGGCTTATTTCCATTTGACACAGAGGCTCGCAGTAGTGTCCTGAATGTGCACACAATCACAGAAAGTTCCCAGGTCTTTAAAAAGCACACCTCCACAGGAAGTGAACTGAAGGGAGAAGTTGTAACATATAAGCCCTCAGTGACCACTAGTGTCGAATTCCCACATACTGATCTAAATATTTCCCAGATGCCCCTTTCACCACCTCCCAGCTCTGAGTTATCCCATTTAAATGAAACCGACGCTGTCATGTCTGCCACAGGTATGTATCAATATGGGAATATACTGTAAAATGTATGTGTTCAGCATTGTACTGTTCTCAGTTAAGTGTTTCAGTTTTATAACCATATGCTGACACTCATTGTTACTAATTCCCTCTGCAGGGGTGGTCTTCCATTATCGTGCAAGCTCTGGTCGTTATGCCTTTGACTTTATCGAGGCTCAACTGGCATGTCAAAGCATCCGTGCAGTCATTGCCAGTGCAAGCCAAATGCAGGCAGCCTATGAGTCTGGTTATCATCATTGTGACGCTGGTTGGCTGTTAGATCAGACTGTCAGGTACGATTCCTTGTAATATTGTGATGAACTGCTAACTTTTCTTTAAATTGTTTGTGTCTAGTTTTATGATCATTCATTTATATATTAGATTTACCATATATACAGTTTAGGTCAAAAGTTTACATCCCCCTTTCAGAATTATTTTACTAAAATAACAGGGCTCATGAAAAATGCATGTTATTGTTTATTTATTACCGACCTGAATAAGATACTTCACATAAACGATGTTTACATATAGTCCACAAGAGAAAATAATAGCTGAATTTATAAAAATGACCCTGTTCAAAAGTTTTCAGACACTTGATTCTTAATACTGTGTTCTTACCTGAATGATCCACAGCTGTGTTTATTGTTAGCTGTTCACGAGTTAACTGTCTGCTGTTCTTAAGTAAAATCTTTCAGGTCCCACAAATCCTTTGGTTTTCCAGCATTTTTGTGTATTTGAACCCTTTCCAACAATGACTGTATGATTTTGAGACCCATCTTTTCACACTGAGGACAACCAAGGGATTCATATGCAACTATTACAGAAGGTTCAAATGCTCACTGATGCTCCAGAAGCAAAAAACATGCGTTGAGGCCGAGGGGTGAAAACTTTTGAACAGAATGGAGATGTGTACATTTTTCTTGTTTTGCCTAAATGTCATATTTTTTTCTATTTAGTACTGCCCTTTAGTTGCTAGAGAAGATAATTACATGTTTCCCAGAAGACAAAATAAGTTACAGTTACCCTGATCTTCAAATTCAAAAAGTAAAAAAAAAAAAATAATAAAAATAAACACAGCTGTGGAACACAGTATTAAGAATCAAGGGAATGTAAACTTTTGAACAGGGACATTTTTATAAATTCAACTATTATTTTCTCTTGTTGATTAAATGTAAACATCTTTTATGTGAAATATCTTATTCAGGTTGGTACTAAATAAACAATAACATGCATTTTGTATGATCCCTCTTATTTTAGTAAAAAAAATTAACATTTCGCAGATTCTGAAAGGGGGATGTAAACTTTTGACTATATAAACAAAATGACAAATGCTTTGAGTGGAATTATCTGCCTCATACTGTAAGAATATATGTTTACAAATGTATGTAAATGATGGTTATGCAGGTATCCCATTGTGTCTCCACGCGAGAGATGCTCTGGTGATTTGGAGCATGTTCCTGGTGTGAGGTCTTATGGAGTGCGCTCTGTCAACGAACGCTATGATGTGTACTGCTATGTGGACAAATTACGGGGTAAGAGAGTCTACATAAATATATAGCAATTGTTATGTGGACAAAGGGTAGGTAAATTAATATAAATGACCTCCATTTTGAGTTTCTGAGAGTGAAAAAAAACAAAAATGTGAAATGCTAGATTCTCTTATGGGATGAAGAATTACTCTGAATTACTCTGTGTAGATTGAGTTTTAAAGTACATGTTCACATTTTCAGGGGAAGTTTTCCATGGAAGTTCTTTCGAGGGATTCACTTACAATGAGGCGGTGGCCTACTGCCAGGGCAAGAATGCCTCCCTGGCCTCCACAGGAGACATGTATGCTGCTTGGAAGCAGGGCTTTGATAAGTGCCGTGCTGGCTGGCTTCTTGACCGCAGTGTACGTTACTCCATCAATAACCCACTGCAGCAGTGTGGTGGAGGGAAGGCTGGAGTTCACACAGTTTACAAGTTTCCCAATCAGACTGGCTCTCCTGACCTGGACTCCAAATTTGATGCATACTGCATCAAGGGTAATTACATCTACAGTACAGATATACATAAATTAGCCATAAATTGTAAAATTGTAGCAATGTAAAACATTAAGTCTGCTGAGTGTTTATACAATGTACATTATTCTTTACATATGTCATTTTAGTGGATCTGAAGGTGACAGAGGAACAGATAGTGAGCGTGAAATCCTTCCCTGCTCTTCAGAAACCTGGTAATATATTGTATTAGATACATATATGAGTCAGTGACAAAAAAGATATGCATGAATCATACATAAATTGTACATCTGAATAATTATTTAAAACATTTTCAATTTGTTTTTTTATATTTAATATACCGTCAAACCAAAATTTATTTAGACACCTTGGTTATAAAATGGTTATAAAATATGACAAGAACTCTGAGCCAGAACAAATTCATCTTGATAATGTCAGATAACTTTGATCAACCGAAAATTCAGACAACTGTTAGTATGACAGTATTTACACAACTATCAATACTTTGTTGACCAATTACCAATTAATTCTTAATTTTGTTCAGTGGTGTGAAAGATTAGCATTAGCAATTAAATAAAAAAACACTTAAACAAAACATGGTCAGGTTAAAGTGTCTAATATTTGGTCCCAAATGTTTATCAGTTTTACTGGTAGTCCACAGTATAAAGAATTATTGGGTATAATATGTCACAGTTTACTTTATTTGCTATCCTTACTTACATTATTTAAACTATAGTGTCCTGCACCCACTAGTAAAAAAAATATCAAAAATTATATTTGGTGTCTGAATAATTTTTGGTTTGACTGTATATCAATTCATAAATATGATTAGGTTTTGAGGAATCACACCCTGTGACATTTTACAGCCTGTAAAATGCAGGAGTCATCTGATTTCCTGTTGAAGTGAAAATATGTTTTTAAAAGCTCCCAAAATGACATCTCTTTTATCATTTACTCTCATCTGGTACCCTCATCTGATTCTAAGCCTGTATGATTTTCCTTCTTCTGAGAAACACAAAAGAAGGTATTTTAAAGAATGATTGTAACCATAATTGACTTGCTTATTGTATGGACAAAAAAACAAACAAAAAAACTGAGGAAATAAAGTCATACAGGGTGAGTGAATGACATGAGGGGGAGTAAATGATGACAGAATTTTCATTTTTGAGCGAACTATTCCTTCAAGTTATTGTATATATAATTGCATTTTCAATTTATTTTAATGCAAGATGAGTGTTATTTTTTTTGCAGTATCTTAGATTCTGTGTGTATCTGTGTTTCCTCAGAAGAAACCACTCCTACTGCTATCCCTATGGAACCCACTGGATCTGGCACATCTGGGGCCAGTGGCACTGATGAACTGTTGAGTGGGAGTGCCACTCAGCTGAGTGGATCACCTGTTTCAAGTGGAGACACTTCTAGAGCTAGTGGCACTGATGATCTGTCAAGCAGTGGCAGCAGGGATCAGCCGACTGAGTCACCTGTTTCAAGTGGAGAGTCTTCTGGGGCTAGTGGCATCGATGATCTGTTAAGCAGTGGAAGTGGGCATCAGCTGGGGTCACATTTTGTAAGTGCAAAATGTTCTGGATCTAGTACCACTGATGATCTCTCAAGCAGTGGAAGTGGGGATCAGCCGAGTGGGTCATTTCTGTCAAGTGGAGACGCCTCTGGGGCCAGTGGGAGCGGGCATCTACCAAGCGGATCTGGAGGCTCTTCAGGATCTGGCAGTGGCTTAGATATCCAAGTGACTTTTTCAGGAAGTGACTCTGTTTTATCAGGATTTGAATCAGCTTCAGGACGACCCCAGGAGGCAGGCACACAGATCCTGACCTTTCCCGTTAGTCAAGGTTCAGGCCTCTTTGAAATGGAAACCCCTGGATCAGGATCAGAGAGTGGGTCAGGGCATAGCTCTGAAGAGAGTGGATCTACCTCAGACTTTTCCAGCAGCTTAGGAGAAAGCAACAAGAGTGGAGACATTTCTGGCATCTCCTCAGGATCAGGTTCCAGTGAAGAGTCCTCAGGATTTAGTGGTTCCGCATCAGGAATTTTTCCCTCTGGAGATTCCAGCATCTCCTCAGGATCAGGTTCCAGTGAAGAGTCCTCAGGATTCAGTCCCATCATGGTGGATAGCCCCTGGGTGAAGGTGTCCACTGCTCCAAATTTTACAGAACAAGAGCTGGGTAGAAGCCATGTGGAGTTCAGCGGATCAGGACATATCTCAGGGTCCGGGATGAGCGGTGATATCTCTGGGATGAGTGGTGATATATCTGTCCACAGTGGCTCTGGGGGTGGTTCAGAGTTTTCTGGAGAAAAACCTCGTGAGCAGGAAGCTTCTGGACTTTTGATATTTGGGTCTGCTCAGGGAAGTGGATTTATATCTGGAGGCTATCAAGTTGAATCAGGAGACCGATCAAGGGAATCAGCTAGCCGTGATATCATCTTCATCTCCAATAATGCCATGGAAAAAATGTCCAACACCCACACCCACGTCCAAAGCATGGAGCTAGGAAGGGGGGAGGTGGAGTACAGTGGCACCGACAGGTTGTCCTCAGGGAGTGGAGATGACCAAAGTGCCTCTGCTAGTGAAAATTCAGGGGAATCAGCTAGTGGTGATATCATCTTCTTCTCCAATAATGCCATGGAAAAAATGTCCAACACCCACACCCACGTCCAAGGCATGGAGCTAGGAAGGGGGGAGGTGGAGTACAGTGGCACCGACAGGTTGTCCTCAGGGAGTGGAGATGACCAAAGTGCCTCTGCTAGTGAAAATTCAGGGGAATCAGCTAGTGGTGATATCATCTTCTTCTCCAATAATGCCATGGAAAAAATGTCCAACACCCACACCCACGTCCAAGGCATGGAGCTAGGAAGGGGGGAGGTGGAGTACAGTGGCACCGACAGGTTGTCCTCAGGGAGTGGAGATGACCAAAGTGCCTCTGCTAGTGAAAATTCAGGGGAATCAGCTAATGGTGATATCATCTTCTTCTCCAATAATGCCATAGAAAAAATGTCCAACAGCCACGCCCACGTCCAAGGCATGGAGCTAGGAAGAGGGGAGGTGGAGTACAGTGGCACCGACAGTTTGTCCTCAGGAAGTGGAGATGACCAAAGTGGCTCTGCTAGTGAAAACTCAGGGGAATCAGCTAGCGGTGATATTGTCTTCTTCTCCAATAATGCCTTGGAAAAAATGTCCAACACCCACTCCCACGTCCAAGGCATGGAGCTAGGAAGGGGGGAGGTGGAGTACAGTGGCACCGACAGTTTGTCCTCAGGAAGTGGAGACGACCAAAGTGGCTCTGCTAGTGAAAACTCAGGGGAATCAGCTAGCGGTGACATCATCTTCTTCTCCAATAATGGCATGGAAAAAATGTCCAACACCCACTCCCACGTCCAAGGCATGGAGCTAGGAAGTGGGGAGGTGGAGTACAGTGGCACCGACAGTTTGTCCTCAGGAAGTGGAGATGACCAAAGTGCCTCTGCTAGTGAAAACTCAGGGGAATCAGCTAGGGGTGATATCATCTTCTTCTCCAATAATGCCATGGAAAAAATGTCCAACACCCACTCCCACATCCAAGGCATGGAGCTAGGAATGGGGGAGGTGGAGTACAGTGGCACCGACAAGTTTTCCTCAGGGAGTGGAAACGACCAAAGTGCCTCTGCTAGTGAAAACTCAGGGGAATCAGCTAGTGGTGATATCATCTTCTCCGATAATGCGATGGTGGAAATGTCCAACACACCCGTCCAAGGCATGGAGCAAGGAAGGGGGAAGGTGGAGTACAGTGGCACCAACAAGTTGTCCTCAGAGAGTGGAGACGACCAAAGTGGTTATACTAGTGAAGGATCAGGGGAATCAGCTAGCGGTGATATAATCTTCTTCTCCAAAAATGCCACAGTGGAAATATCCAACACACCTTTCCAAAGCATGGAGCTAGGAGGGGGGGAAGTGGAGTACATTGGCATCAACAGGTTGTCCTCAGGGAGTGGAGACGACCAAAGTGCCTATGCTAATGAAGGATCAGGGGAATCAGCTAGCGATGAAACCATCCTCTTCTCCAGTAATGACATGGTGGAAATATCCAACACGCATATCCAAAGCATGGAGCTAGGAGGGGGGGAGGTGGAGTACAGTGGCATCGACAGGTTGTCCTCAGGGAGTGGAGATGACCAAAGCGCCTATGCTAACGAAGGGTCAGTGGAATCAGCTAGCGGTGATATCATCTCCTTCTCCAATAATGCCATGGTAGAAATGTCCAACACGCCAGTCCAAGGCATGGAGCTAGGAGGTGGGGAGGTGGAGTACAGTGGCATCGACATGTTGTCCTCAGGGAGTGGAGATGACCAAAGTGCCTATGCTAATGAAGGATCAGGGGAATCAGCTAGCGGAGATATCATCTCCTTCTCCAAGAATGCCATGCTGGAAATATCCAACACGCCCGTCCAAGGCATGGAGCTAGGAAGGGGGGAGGTGGAGTACAGTGTCGCCGTCAGTTTGTCCTCAGGTAGTGGAGACGACCAAAGTGCCTATGCTAGTGGACAAGAACCTAAATTGATCCCAGTCACTGATCATACACCAACAGTGATTTCCAGTGATGCTTCCTCAGCTGTAATGTCTGCTCAAGGGCTATCTGGCCTGTACAGTGATGCTGCAGGACCTTCAGTGCCTTATTCAGAACCAGAGGGGATCTCGAGTAATATCGAAACTGTTACTTCTGCAGCTTTGGCTTCTACCACAGAACCTACCGCTTTACAGAGCCCTTCTGTCACAGAAGGACTTATTGGGAATGGTGAGATTCTTTTTCTATTGTGTAAAATTTGTCTAAAGATAGAATAGAGATACATGAGCAGTACCATATATGTTATTGGCCAATATTAAAGGATTAGTTCATATCCAGAATAAAAATTCCCTGACGATTCACTCAACCCCATATCATCCAAGTTGTTCATGTCTTTCAGTCAAAAAGAAATTACGTTTTTTAAGAAAAACATTTTAAGATTTTTCTCCATATAGTGGACTTCAATGGGGATCAGTGGGTTGAAATTCCAAATTGGAGTTTCATGGCCGCTTCAAAAAACTCTACACGATCTCAGCCAAGTAAAAAGGTCTTATCTAGTGAAACAATCTGTCATTTTCAAAAAAAAAAAAAAAATTCCACAAATTCTCATCTTGCACTAGCTCTGCGATGCAGTTCAAAAAGGTAGATACTACCGCCTACGTCACACATGACCTTTCCAATATGGCTATGAAATGCGTCAAGTTGTGGACGCAGAGCTAGTGCAAGATGAGCATTTGTGGTCAAAAAGTATATAAACTTTTATTTTCTTTAGAAAATGACAGATCATTTTGCTACATAAATCCCTTATTCCTCAGCTGGGATTGTGTAGATCCCTTTTGAAGCTGCATGGAAACTGCAGTTTGGACCTTCAACCCGTTGGGTCCCACTGAAGTCCAGTATATGGAGAAAAATGCTAGAATGTTTTCCTCAAAAACCTTAATTTCTTTTTGACTGAAGAAAGACATTAACATTTTGGGTGGCATGGGGGTGAATAAAATTATCAAGACATTTTTATTCTGAAGGTAAACTAATCCTTTAATGATTTTTTATGTGTAATATATAGTTTTATTGCATCATAATATGGACATCTATTTCTTACCTCTTGAGACAAAATCTGCTCCTTTTGCTCATGGATTTGCTCTCTTTTTCTTTCTCAAAAGCCATAATAGCTTCCCTTAACCCATGTGAACCAAACCCATGTGGAGCTGGGGTGTGTTCTGTGAAGGATGAGGTAGGCATTTGTCAATGCCCACCTGGACTGCATGGAGAACAGTGTCAGTTTGGTGAGTCAGACTGAATTGACTTTTTTTTTTTTAATTGAATTGACAGTTTGCTTTTACCAACTGTTGTTTTTTAGACTCATATTTGTGTTCAAATGAATCAAATGATTGTCTCTACATGCCTCACTGGTTTTGCATTCTATTCGTGAATGAACTTCTGTTCAGTTTGCTCTTGCCTGATTCTTGTCCTCACAGTCCATTTTACAGGTTATGTGGCATGTGTGTGTGGTTAAGTACTTACTCAGCTCTTGTGACCAGATGTCTTTTCAGTGTCTGTTCATCTGTGTTGTTTTTGCTCAGCTATGCCTTTGCTGCAGTCTAGTTTAATCAGCACGCCTGCTAACACCTGGTACATGCTTATACTTCTCGTCCATCTTCATATGAATCTGAACTCTAAAATCCTGCTTCTGTTTCTGGGACTGTAAGAGTGCTGATCTGCTCTCCTCGTGAGAGGCACAAAAATTGACCCTAGGTCAGTGCTCTTACAGTAACTACAACTGACTTTGATCTCTCCTTCAATTTACCACAATTTAGCTTCTCAGCTTGTCAAAATATTGATGGTATAATTTTTCAAGAGATTCCAGGATTTCTGATTCAATGATGCTAAGCTTGGCCTTCCTCAGGGCTTCTTCATAGTAGTCGGCTTTAATCGCTAAACCTTTATTTGCAGAGGTTGATGTTTGCCATTCAAACCCTTGTGCCAATGGAGCCACCTGTGTGGAGGTGGAGGACAGTTTCAAATGCTTATGTCTGCCCAGCTACGAAGGAGACCACTGTGAGATTGGTATGAGGCTGCTTTAGCTAATTCTATTAACGGTCTTTCAAAAACAACCTTAAAGGTGACACACAACTCTAGATGTCGCTGTAGTGGAATGAAAGTCCTGGAAACAGAGCGTATTTGTGTGTCAAGTAGGGATTGGTGAGTGAGTTTTGCCTGTCCATTTATGGAAATCTGTTGCAGTTAAACAGCAGTGATGCATTTGCAGGTACTGTGAAAATATAGCAAGAAACTACAACCCTTTTAGAAAATCAGACAGGAAGGTCTTGAGGTAAACAGAGAGTGTCTAGTACATATTTTCCATCTGAGCAGCGACTAATAATACCTCATTTGTTCATTTTCTGCTGGATGTTTCTCTTGGCTTAATATATGGAATTTAATCGTCAGTCTTCTGGAGTACTTGCGATTGTGGAAAATCACTTTATCTGATAAGCTGATATTATGCCATGTTAAAGGCATTTGTCGCTTATTTAAAACACTGGTTTTAAACACTAAAAGATAAAGTGACTTTATCCAAATCCCTCAGCACATTCCATTACCCATTTGACATTTGTTTCTTATTTGCATGTACAGCAAGTATTAAAGGGATAGTTTACCCAAAGATGAAAACTATCATCATTTACTCACCCTCATCTTGTTTCAAGCCCATAACACAAATGAACATATTTTTAATGAAACCTGAGATAATTTCGTGAAGGTTGAGCTTCTGTTGACCATATTTGATGAGCTCTATGAATGTTTGTTGACCAGTGTTTGTACAGTCAAAAGTCAAAAGTTTACATACATGTTGCAGAATCTGCATTTGATCAAAATAAGTGGGATCATACAAAATGCATGTTATTTTTTATAAGATATTTCACATAAAAGACATTTACATATAGTCCACAGGAGAAAATAATAGTTAAATTTATAATGCAGTAATACCTGTTACCTGAATGATCCACAGCTGTAGTTGTTCATGAGTCCCTTGGTTAGGACGGAATGTGTACATTTTTCTTATTTTGCCTAAATATCTTCTCTTTTTTTTTTTTTTTTACTGCCCTTCAGAAGCTAGAGAAGATATTTAGACTCCCAGAACACAAAATTTTTCCTGATCTTAAAATTTTAAAAGTTTTCACCCCCCAGATCTTAATACATTGTGTTTCATTCTGAAGCATCGTTAAGGGTTTGAACCTTCTGTAATAGTTGCATATGAGTCCCTCAGTTGTCCTCAGTGTGAAAAGATGGATCTCAAAATCATGCAGTCATTGTTGGAAAAGGTTTAAATACACAGAAATGCTGAAAAACCACAGAATTTGTTGGACCTGTAGAATTTTTCTGAAGAACAGTTGGCAGTTTAACTGTTCAGGACAAACACGGAACTCATGAACAAATAAACAAAAAAACACAGCTGTGGATCATTCAAGTAACAACACAGTATTAAGAATCACGGGGATATAAACTTTTGAATAGGGTCATTTTTATAAATTCAACTATTATTTTCTCTTGTGGACTACATGTAAACATCTTTTATGTTAAATATTTTATTCAGGTCAGTGCTAAATAACATGCATTTTGTATGATCCCTCCTATTTTGGTAAAATAATCAACATTTTGTAGATTCTGCAAGGTGTGTGTAAACTTTTGACTTCAACTGTATGTGAATAAAAGCTAAATCTGTTTATCAAATAAAGCATTTGTGTCATTTCACTAAGAAGATATCTGGTGAAACTGTGATAAATATGCCATGTGATGTTGCTTCAGATGTGCACAGCTGTGAGGAGGGCTGGACTAAGTTTCAGGGCCACTGTTACTTGCGTTTCACGGAGAGACAGACCTGGCTGGAAGCTGAGCGGAGCTGCCGGAACTTAAACGCTCACCTGGTGAGCATTATCACTCCAGAGGAGCAAGCCTTCGTCAACGGTAAGTGTGTGTCTTTCTATGTGTATTTAAGCTTTTAAGCATCTGTTGTTTTTCAGATTACAAACAATTGCCCTCTTGTTACAGCATACGCACTGGACTATCAGTGGATTGGACTAAACGATAAAACGGTGGAAAATGACTTCCGCTGGTCAGATGGGACCACACTGGTAAGTCTGACTCTTGCTGAAATACTATTTGATTGAGATACTGTATTGTACATTTGGAGTACTATAGACTGCCAAAAATGATAATAAATCAATGAGAAGAGTGCAAAAAACTCTGAACAAGGATTTCCTGGGCAAGAATCTTGACAACATTCGGCGAATATCTTAATTAATACTGCTTGTACGTATCTTTACCACCTATTAACTTTAGTTTGTCAAATATTGTGCCCCTTCCAGCTTACCAATTCTTTCTCTAAATGATTTAACAGCTTCCATGTTTTTTCTGTGGTTTAGACTGCATAAATTGTCAGAACAACATATCCAGCAGTACATTAACCGTGCAATCGATGCTGTTGTTTACATCCGAGTATCGCCAATAATGCCGCGCATCTGGTTAACTGACCAAATTGTGATATATTGTAAGTGCAAACCCCTCTATAATGCTTGATTTTTCTCTTCCTTTCCTTTAGCAATATGAGAACTGGAAGCCTAACCAACCCGACAATTATTTTAACTCTGGTGAAGACTGTGTTGTAATGATCTGGCATGAAAATGGCCAATGGAATGACGTGCCCTGCAACTACCACTTGCCTTTCATATGCAAAACAGGTCCAGGTATGTACACCACCAAACACAAATAAATGTCTTCACTTGTGATTCGGTTTTAATTTGACTTTCCTCTCTTTTAGTGACATGTGACCAGCCTCCTACAGTGGAGAATGCCAGGATGTTTGGAAACAAGAAAAATCGTTACCTGGTGAATTCTATAATCAGATACCAGTGCAATGAAAACTTCAGACAGCGCCACCAACCTGTGATCCGCTGCATGGCAGATGGAAAGTGGGAGAAGCCACAAGTGCAATGCATAGCCAGTAAGCTACTCAAGCATTACTAAAAACATTACCATTACATTGTTACACAACCATTAAAAATGTTGAAGTCAGTTGGGTTTTTAAATAAGTTTCTTATGCTCATCAAAGTTGTGTTTATTTGGTCAAAAATCCAGAAAAAAAATGTAATATTGCGAAATATTATTTTTATGTGAATATGTTTTAAAATGTAATTTATTCCTGTGATGCAAAGCTGAAATTTCAGCATCCTTACGCCAGTCATCAGTGTCACATGATCCTTCAGAAATCATTCTAATATGCTGATTTATTATTAATTAATTTTTTGTGCTGCTTAATATTTTGTTGGATTCTTTAATAAATAAAAAGTTAAAAAGAACAGCATTGTCTTCAACATTTAAAATAGAAATATTTTGTAACAATATAAACTACCATTTAAAAGTTTGTGGTCAGTATTTTTATTCTTTCTTTTTTTAAAAAGAAATTAATACTTTTATTCAGCAAAGGTGTTAAATTGATAAAAAAAAAGGTGATAGCAAAAGATTTCTATTTGAAATAAATGCTGTTCTTTTAACTTTTTATTGATCAACGAATTCTGAAAAAAGAATCACAGGTTCCAAAACAATATTAAGCAGCACAATTGTTTCCAACATTGATAATAAAAGTAATATTAGAATCATTTCTGAAGGGTCATGTGACACTGAAGACTGGAGTTATGATGCTGAAAATTCAGCTTTGTGTCACAGGAATAAATTCTATTTTAAAGTTTATTAAAAAATAGAAAACCATTTTAAACTGTAATACTATTTCACAATATTACATTTTTTTTTACAGCCTTGAGGCTGCATTTACTTACAACAATTTTTAAATATATATTCTATGCATTACTATGTACTGACATGGTTTCTTTTGTTTTTGTATTTACAGAATTCAAATCTGGGCTGCATAAGGAATCATCTGTTCATCACTCTCATAAATCTAGTTCATCAACATCAGTGAAACTGTAACTCTAAGGAGATCTGAAGCTAGAGATTCATTTTTAAATCATTACGAGTTTTATATTTATTTTCTAAGACACTGAATTAAGTAGCATTTGTGATTAAAAAGTGTTATTTTCAAGATAAGTGCCCATCTTGTATATTGCTGCCCTGCCCCCTATACATCAGTTACTGGCCTTCAGCCCATGATGCAGTGATTCATCTCATCCCTGCAGCCAAAAGATCAGAGACCATATGATCAAAGACCAGCAGCGTTCTTAAAGATATCTGTAAATATTTGCAGAAGGTTTTCCTTTTGGAGCTTTATGTTAAAAGCTACTGAGCGAAGAACTGGATGTGCCTATAGTTTTTCCTCTGTGAAGGACACAACGTTTTCTTTTTTTGTCTTTTTTCTGTTAGCAAGTCAAATTTTAGGTACATGCACAACTTACTGATGTGAGATGAAATGTGAAGTATTATTTTCATCTAGTTTATGGAGAGGAGATGTAAACCTAGACACATTTATAGCCATAAAAGACGTTTACAAAAGATCTTATTTATTTCTAATACCTAACTAGACAGATTAAGAAAGCTAATTGCACAAGGATGTCATTAATTTGTTATGTCTGAGTTGAACAGCATAATGTGAAATGAGATCTATTTATTGATTTCTCACAGCATAACGCATAGTACATCCATCTTTGACTGGGGGTGTCCATCTTTTTCCTCACAAAAGCCATATTTAATTAAAAGAAGAGTTCACCCAAAAAAAAAAATCCTGAAAATGTACTCACCCTCAGGTCATCCAAGATGTAGATAAGTTTGTTTCTTCATCAGAAGAGATTTGGAGAAATTTAGCATTACATCACTTGCAATGAATGGGTGCCGTCGAAATCATCTTGTGAAGTAGAAAGATGCATTTAAACCTATGTTTCTGGCCACAACACCAGTCCATAATCCATAATATTGCATTCTCCAGTGAAAAAGACCTTTCTTTGTTGTTGTTTTTTCATATTAAAATCCACCAATTTATTTATTTAGTACTGTTTTTGCTTATAAACTGCTTGATTTGTTCATAATTCTCATCTGATTTCAAATGTTTAAAGTTAAAAACACCTTAGTGATGGATTTATGTATGAACACAGCTTTTCACTTCACAAGATGGATGGATATTGTCTTTACCAGCTGTTTAGACTCTCATTCTGACGGCACCCATTCACTGGTGAGCAAGTGATGTACTGCTCACTTTCACCAAATCTGTTTCCTGATTACGAAACAAACTCATCTATATCTTAGATGGCCTAGAAGTGAGCAGTTTTCATTTTTAAGTGAACTGTTTCAGATTGAGATGGCCAAATCCAGTCAGATTATGAATGTAAACCCAACAATGAAAATGTACTTGTTAAATGTTAAATGTTACCTGTCGCCCAAGACTGTGCAGGGCATAGTACTACATGGGGACAAGAATGATCCTGGATCAGCAAACAGATTTTATTTTATATCAATAGTTCAGATAGAACTGTTAATGACAAGTGCCTTGTGAATATTTTACGTTTTGCCTGTTTCTGTGATGAGACTGCTTACTTAGTACAAGAGGCTGTGCCTCTTTCCTCCCAAAAGCAACGGGAGTTTTCTTTTATACAGCATAGCTTTATTTTCATCTGATACAGCCGAAATGACGAATGCGCGAGCATTCTTGAAAAGCATTTTTTTTTTCATGAATTGCAAGCAGTTTGACACTCTGTGGCATAGAAACCTTATCGTTTCTTTAATTGAGATGTATGAGTGACCAAAGTCAACAGTGAAAATGTGGGAAAATATGAGATGATACTGTCGCTGTAAAAATCTGTTGTTTTCTAATGTAGGAGAATTGTATTTTTTCAGAAATGTCTTCAGATGAACTTTGTGTTTCAATAACTGTATTACAACAAATGCAACAACGTGCCATTAAAACATTCCATACGTCATGTTTAATACTGGATTGATTTGTGTGTTGGATACTATGAGCAGGAATGAAGGCAGTACTTAGAGAGGTGTACAGGTAATGGAAAGGAAATGGTTTTACCTCACCCATCCTAGTCTAGAAATGTATTTTAAAACAGATGCTAATGTTTGCCTAATTGGGAGGAGTGGAAGGAATGAACTTCCCTGTGACTCAAAGGAGCCCTTTTAGGCTGTTTGTGATGCCCTAACCTGCTTCTCCTATGTCGCCTAGAGAGCCTTGTTGTAGAGGCTGAGGTGTGGTAATGCCTACTGCCATCTTCTGGTTGGTTTATAGCATGACATTTTCTCTGGTAGATTTCTGTTGTTAACAAATAGCAGAGTAAATCATTTACATATGGAAAACAGCACTTCACATTAAAATTTACAAATGATTCACTTCATGTGCATCAAACAATATCTGTAATATACGAACTAAACATTAAATTTAAAATCTTTTCATAATAATAATACTACTGTGTCTCAAAATATCTAATACTATTTTAACACAGAAAACAATTTATTACTATACATAATATTCATGAAGTAAATAAGGTTTATTTTCTTTTATTTATTAGTGAAAACCAGTCTTTAGAGATTCTAGGTGTCAAAAAGTCATAAATTCCTGTGTGATAAACCGTAATGTGGAAATCAGTGTTGGGAAGTAACTAGTTATGTAATTTAAAAATGAGAAATAAATGTAACTGAATATTTTCACACACATCCAGATTTAATTGATTTCTTTCTAAAATTGCATTGACTGCTCTAAAATATAAGAAACAAATGTTTCAGGAGTTTAGGACACAGAATAAAACACATGCTTATTTGATAACTGTTTTATTTCATATGCTTTGTTTTTTTAAGACTGACTGTTTTTTTCCAGAGCATTGTCAGATGCCAGTGTTTCCTGTCATAGCTATGCAAAGATTTGATTTTAAAAACAGTATCATAGCTATTACACTGTATCTTGTTATGATTTTAAATCTGTATTTAACCTCAGAACGATCTCAAAGTAAGGCAGGGCTCGCAAAATGTCAAAATCTCTGGTAGCCCTTTGGGCAGGTACTCTTCAGATTTTGGTAGCCCAAAAATTTATTTACCTAAATTAAAAAGACTTCTTTTTTTAAATGTAGAAAATCAGATAGGAGTCTTAACTTAATCAAAAATGTTTTCAATACACAAATATAAACAAATATCAAGGAAGGAATTTTACTTCACTATTTGGTGTATCTGCAGAATTTTTCAATATGAATTTAATTTAATAAATCGAGTATATCATTTATTATATTTATTTAAAACAGAAATATTACTGTCTTAATTGTTTAGTATTTTAGAAGGCACATTAACTTCCTTCACATTTAAAACTCTATGTGTTTGCTGCATAAAAACATAGGTCGATAATTGCAATCATTTGATAGCCTGGGTGTCCCCATGCTGCCTTCCGCGCAGCACGATTTTATTCACGCTGGAAGGCAGCATGGAAACCATGGACCAAATTTTCACCTCAGATAGGGAACCAATCACAGAACGGGGAGGGAGCAGCAAGACGATGACGCCTTCTATGCGACTCACCGAAGCAGTTTGTTTATAACTATGGATCCAGCATGGCAGCAAGTTATCATTCGATGCAGCCGTTCACATGTCGCGCCTAAAAACGTGTGGAAAACGCTAGGCGCGCTTTCTCCGAGGTGGTGGTGGTGTAGCTGGTCTTTTTTAAGATGTTTATCAATGCAAGCAAGTTTCATTTGGTCAGTACATGTCTTTTGAATATCTAGGGATTGTACTGAAAGGTCCCCCACGCATTCTATTTATCATTATTTACAGGCCCCCAAAATACTGTCCAGTCTTTGTTGATGAGTTCACAGAACTGCTATCAATGATTTGTTCAGAGTTTGACTGTTTTGCTATTGCAGGGGATTTTAATGTTCACATAGAAAGTGCGGAAATCAAAACCAGAAAAGAAATTATAACGGTTTTGAACACGTTTGACCTGATTCAGCATGTGCATGGGCCCACACACAATCGTGGACACACTCTTGATTTACTCATCAGTAAGGGTCTAAACATTTCATCCACTGTTATCAAGGATGTAGCACTATCTGATCACTTCTGTATTTTCTTTGATATATTGATCTCTGCTACCACTGAATCTAGATCTGTCTCTGTCAGAAAGAGATGCATTAATGATAACACTAGTGTGCTATTTATGAAGGCTATATCTTCAATGCCAAGCATTTCTGCAAACTCTGTTGATCTTCTCCTGGAGTCCTTTAACTCAAAAGTTAAGAATGTCTTTGATGACATCACACCTGTAAAAATCAGAATTTCTGGCAAACAGAAATCGCCGTGGAGAAAATCAACAGCAGTACAGAGTATGAAAAGACAATGCAGAAAAGCTGAGCGGATGTGGCGGAAGACGAAACTCGAAATTCACTATAGCATCTATAAAGACAGCGTTCATGCTTTCAATGCTGAACTAGGTAAAGCTAGACAAATGTTCTTCTCAAACCTTATAAACAGGAACTTAAACAACACTCGCACTCTTTTTGCTACAGTTGAGACTTGAGAGACTAACAAACCCCCCTAGTCAAATCCCTAGTGAACTGCTCTCCAACAGCAAGTGCGATGAGTTTGCTTCCTTCTTTTCTGAGAAGATCAATAATATCAGAAAGACAATTAGCTTAACCTCAAGTCATGAAGAGGTCAGACAGATTCGACCGCAATTTCAAAAAGAAGTCATTATGTCTACTTTTGAAGCAATCGATAGCAACATTTTGGAAGAAACAGTACAGCACCTCAAATCGTCAACCTGCCCCCTTGACACACTTCCCACATCTTTTTTCAAAAGTGTGCTTAGCTGTTTAGAAGCAGATCTCTTAGAAGTGGTGAACACCTCACTTCTTTCTGGGACTTTTCCAAACTCCCTGAAAACTTCAGTTGTTAAGCCCCTTCTGAAAAAGAAAAATCTTGATAACACCATATTGAGCAACTATAGACCAATATCAAATCTTCCTTTCATAGGTAAGATTATTGAAAAGGTTGTTTTTAATCAGCTGAATCACTACATAAACTCAAATGGATACCTGGACCATTTCCAATCTGGTTTCAGACAACATCATAGCACAGAGACAGCGCTCATAAAGATAATAAATGATATTTGCCTAAATTCAGATTCTGGCAAAATATCAGTGCTGGTACTACTAGATCTCAGTGTTGCGTTCGACACTGTCGATCATAACATTCTTCTAGATAGACTGGAAAACTGGGTCGGGCTTTCTGGGATGGTTCTCAAATGGTTCAGGTCATACTTAAAAGGGAGAGGCTATTATGTGAGTATAGGAGAACATAAGTCTAAGTGGACGTCCATGACATGTGGAGTCCCACAAGGCTCAATTCTTGCGCCGCTGTTGTTCAGCCTGTATATGCTCCCACTAAGTCAAATAATGAGAAAGAACCAAATAGCATATCACAGCTATGCAGATGATACCCAGATTTACCTAGCCTTATCGCCAAATGACAACAGCCCCATTAACTCCCTCTGCCAATGCATTGATGAATTTAACAGTTGGATGTGCCAAAACTTTCTTCAGTTAAACAAGGAGAAAACAGAAGTCATTGCATTTGGAAACAAAGATGAAGTTCATAAGGTAAATGCGTACCTTGACGCTAGGGGTCTGTCGTGGCAGAAATCAAACGACTCTCATCGCATAAGAGACAAACTCAATCAATTGTCTTTTATAAGGATTTATTCTTTGCAAAGAAGGTCAGACAGTCATACAGGAACACAGGTTGCTGCAGAATGCGACAAAGAAGGGAGGGCCTCCTCCACTTTTATATCCCTTCCCTAGTCCTCAAGGTTATTTCTTAAAACAGCCTGTAACTCCCTATCCCCCAGGGACCAAAGAAAACTCCTTTTTTAGCATATTAGTCAACCTATAGAAAACCTTCTAAGAGACCTTTTGGGTCACCAAAGGTGCCCATTTGCTTCCCCAGCTGCTTCCCCTCATCTAGATGACATTCTTTACCTTTTATGTCTCTTTGCTTTCTGGGTGTCTCTATTTAAAGAAAAAGTATATGCTTCTAAAATCACACAGAAAGGGTATAAATGAATTTTTCTTTCACAATTCCCCCTTTTTATCATTCATTGATAACTAATAATTAAAAAAATTCATTATACTTGAAATCATCTATTAATATTAGTACAAAAAATCATAAACAATCATTCTCACATCCTCTCATTTGTTCTCTGGAAGCCGGGCTAAACGAATAAGCACTGTTATTGCATTCCTGACATGGGTCAGACCCTCAGTCACTTCTCAGATATTAAATAGAGATGTTACATACATATGAAACTCAAAAAAAACTTCATCATTACTAAACTCAAAAATACGCAAAGGCTTTTTGTTTTGGGGGTCTTTCCCCCCCCCTTTCAAAAGCAAGCCACACATTACAGTTACAGACATAAAGACAGTCAATCCCTTCGTCTTGTTGCATTGTCTCGTAACACGGACAAATGACCTGCTTAAAACCTTCGTCGTTTCATCCTGTCTCAATTCATTTCACTGTAAGTCCCACTACTGTTATCATCATTGTTAATCACTACTTTCATTCAGGTTAAAATACATATTTAAATCATCAGGTGTACATTTTTCCCTTAATTACAACCCCTTTTAAGCAAATTTAAGTAATTACATCACATTTATACTCTTCATCTCTGACTTTCATATAAATGATCATTCTCTTAAATTTGTGAACCCAAGCTTCACGCTCATTTTTTTTGTGGGTATAACCCTTTTTAAAATGCAAGCGTAAACAAGGTAAGATAGATCAGTAGGAAAATTTGGGTTAATCATTAAACCACATTTAAAACCACCTTTTTACTCAAAACTCCTTAAGTCAATTGTCGTCTGTCATGGCCCTCATCATTACTGATCATCCCTATCCATTGGTGGTTCCCACGTCCCCATAATCACATTGTCAGTCAATACATCCATCTTAACCATTTGAAGTGAAACCCCTGTCTTCACCAGTCTCTGTACTGAGCTGGATACAATTTGCAAGAAACATGGTAAACACATCAGCAACCACAGTCCCACTGCTATCATTGGTAACACAGTGCTACACAACCAGTAGGCCCAACCTCCCCCGAGGCTGGTCCACCATTCTGCTTGTATGGAATCAGCTTTTTCGGGCTCTTTTACGGCCCTTCTCAATTGCGCCACAATATTTGTAATGTTGTCGCTGTAGTCTGCCTCAAATCTTTACTCCATCCGCTCCTCCTCCTAGGATGTAGATGGGACCTTTTACAGTGGCTGGCATGAATCCACATGGCTCTCACGTCAGCTACCTTCACAGCTGTGTGTGTAGTTAGGAACACATTGAATGTGCCCAGCCACCTTTTACTCATTCCTCAGATCTCATCCCCCACGAAATCACCCGGTTTGATGTTGTGCAAGGAACTTTCAGCAACCTTTCCTTGAGCAGCTTTCACCTGTACACAGACATTTAGACAACAGAGAAGACATTTCTTTGCAACAACCTAACATGTCATGCTCACATGATCCTGTTGATGGCAGCTGTTGTTTGCCCCCTTCTATTCCCATAAACAGTGGTCTACCAAAGAGAATTTTGTATGGGCTCAGGTTTACCCTAGATCTTTTCCTCATTCTTGTATACAAGAACAATGGGAAGCACCTTAACCCATGTAAGTCCAGTTTCCTCACAAATTTGACCAATTTGTTTTATTGACTCATTAACAAAATGTGTGGCATTGTCTGAGCTAATTTTCCAAGGGTTTTTCCATCCCGGGACTATTTCAGTCAACACAGCCTTTTCTACTGCTGCTGCTGCTGCTGCTGCCTGTTTCGAGACTGGAAAAACTTCCACCTATTTGGACCACATGTCAATCATCACCAAGCAGTACTTTCCCCCCCACATGGGGTCAATTTAATGAAAACCATCACCAAATGAGTCTGCTGGTGGTGGCTGAGATGCTCGGGACATTTTTATCCCTTTTGCCACATTATGTTTGTTCCAAATTACACATCTTTTACAAAAAATTTTCACAAAATTTTGTTAACCCCTTTGTGACCACAATTCTTTCATTGTGCACAATTCTTTCATCTGTGCTACCATTCCCCCTTCTGATGCTTGGTCCAACCCATGCATCATTTTTGCATAGTGAGGAAAGAAGTGTCGGGGTAAACAAGGCTTGCCATCACAGCTTTCCCAAACAACGTCCAGCCAGACTTCCTCCACAGGTTTCTCTCTGTCCCTAAAGCAAAAGTCTGCATGTTCTGTAAACAAGAAGAAAGTATCATCGTTATTTTCAGATAACAAAGTACATTCTGTTTCTTTGGCTATTTAGCCACAGCGACCTTCGCTGTCGCGTTCGCTCTGACGTTTCCTGTGGATACTAAATCTTTGTTATTTGTGTGTGCTGCACATTTACAAATGGCTATCTTGTCAGGCAGCAAAATTGCTTCTAATGAAGCTGCCAAAAAGGGGAGCATGAATTATTGGGCGCCCATCTGAATTTTAAAAATGCTCTGTTTCCACAGTGCTCCAAAATCTTGAAAAAAAAACTAAAAAATCGTAACGCGAGTTTGTATACCTCGTAACGCACTTATTCGTCCTGAGTTTTCACGCCTCTGTTACAGTCACAAGCTCTGCTGCTTGTGCTGAATAGTTTTATGGCAACGAGCCAAATGTCACAATTTCAAACTCATCGTCACAGAATAGCCAACTTTGTTCTGACCTGTTTGTGGATCTCTGAACGCCGAACCATCCACAAAGAGGACATTTTGTGTTTTCAAGTGGTACATCTGAAAGATCTGGACGGAGCATACTCACTTGATCAAACACAGTCAGACAACGGTTGTTCCTTTCCATCCTCCTCTGTGTGAAGGAGGGTGGCAGGATTCAAGGTTGTGCAACGTTTAACGCTATTTTCGAAATATCGAGCAAGATAGTATGGTATCGCAACCAACGAGCCGTCAATAAATGCAATGTTTTCTGCTCGTGCAGAATCATGGACACTGTGTGCCAGACAATCAATATCAGGTCATAATATCCTATGAAATCTCTAGACATCATCAAGGCCTTCTCAGCAGATGCCACTGCCCTCAGACAGCAAGGCAGGCCTGCTACTACTGGTTCTAGCTTGATTGAAAAAATAGGCCACAGGTCACAGTCTGTCTCCATGATACTGCAAGAAAACAGAAGTCATAAACCCATTTTTCTCATTCACCATTTGAACAAAAAGAATTAGTTGGTACCTGTAGGTCCAAAGTTGGCGCCAGAGACAGCTGAAACTTTGTTCATGAATGCCTCGGCCGCCTTCTCTGGCCCTTCAATGTTGTTGCATGATCTCAACCCCTTCCCTAGAGTTAGGGCTCACAGGGGCTGTTCAATAATCACATAGTTGGGGATGAATGTTCTGCAATACGAACACACTCCCAAAAATGACAACATTTGTTTGTTTTTTTATTCTCAGACAGGGATTTGCTGTTGGGTGTATGACATGTCTTAAAAATGTAAACTTTTGGTTTAAAAACTAGCTTTTGATAGTGTGTTACATATTGAAATACAGCAGTTCCAGCTGTCAGGGTCAGAGGTTCCAGGCAAGTCTACCACTGAGTAGAAAGTCACATCTTGTGAAATTTTGCAACAAAAATGCATATAGATTTGGCACTAATGGAGCTCTTTTTCTGACAGCTGCGTTTACTGCTTTTACTTTTAAATCGTGGACAAAGCGCCACTTTTTTCACAGGAAAAATCATTACATAGCATTATTACACCTTTTTTCAATAGTGCCTCAAACACTGGTTTTATTCCCAGTATCGCCTCTGTTTCAGGAGGTACTGGTGTTGACACGGTCTGTAATCAGATTTTGGAGTGATCACAACCGGTTTACATCCCTTAATCAAGCCCACATCATATTTGTGTTTTGCCCAGAATTTAGAAGGCACCTCTGCCAAAGCAGGGTGCATATCTGAGGTGTAAACATTTACCATGCACTGATTCTCCCAGTCAGTTTTGTCATTTAGAATTGGTATTATAATTCTTTCAACCTCAATTTTGCATTCAACTGTCATCATAAATGCTTTCAAAGTCTCACTGTGTTTCAATCCTGAGTCTATTTCTCTCCAGTCTAAACTATCGACACATTGTTTTATAAACAAACCAACCTCTGCCCAAGCCTGTCCTTTAGCCTTCGCTAACGACAAATGTGGAACTGTCTGCTCTGCTCTGCATTGTTTAGACTGCGCCTCTGAAAGGCATGCTGCCAACGCACACACATCCTTTCGCCAAAACATTTTGTCAAAACTCAGAGTCTCTGCACAAGTCTGCTCAAACCAATCTTTTTCGTAGTTTTCATCCCTTTCCACTACGACATGTGACGTACAATGCAAATCATCAGGTGCCATTATTTCTGCCTCAGAGCATGTTACACATTCCCTAGCTTTTTCGCACATCATTGTAGCCCAATCAAGATTTATGATGTGCCATTCGTAAGCCCATTGAGACTCTTCGTGCAAACAGCTCCATTGCTCATCTCTTTTTACACATCTGACACCACCCGTGAGATTCAGCAATGAGCCTCAAATTCAGTTTGCACATCAGATCTCGTCCTAAAATGGGTACGGGACAAGTTTTTGAAAGCAAGAATGCATGTTTTAGCACCCTTCCTGTTTCTGTTTCGCAAATTAATGGTTCTGTAAATCTCTCAGACATTGTACGTCCTGACGCACAGAGAGACCCAGAAAATTGATCTGTTAGCTCTGGTACACATGGTAAGTCACATAGCCGCACGGTTGATCTTGTAGCCCCTGAATCAGCTAAAAATTCAATTTGTTTTTTTTTTGTTTTTTTTTTCTGTCAGGCTAATTGAAACCGCACACACCTTTTCTGTCTAAAATATCTTTTTACTGCTCAAAGTTTTCCTACCTCTCCTCTAAACCAATCTTTCTCCTATTGGTAGTCTATTTTTCCCATTATGACATGTGATGTGCAATGTAATTTGTCAAACAGCATAATTTGTGCATTGAATGGCTCTGTTCAATTCTTAGCCAATTCACACACCCTCTAAGCCCACCGGGTCTTATCTTGCAGACTGCACGATTTCTCCTCCTGCTCTGTCACTCTGACACCCCAGGAGTCAGTGACAAGCATCAAATTTAGTTTTAAATTTTAGTAATCTCGACCCATAAGGGGTACAGGGCATGCCAGTAAATTAGAAAATGATTGTTTTAACACTCAGCCCCCCTCTTTTTTTAGGGTGCCGTGAATCTTTCAAAAAATAAAAATAAAAATCTTGTGCCCTACTTCAGAAATGTACTCATTTAATTTATTAGTTAATGACGGTTGACATTGCAGATCACATGGTCTAAAAAAAATCTGTATGCCCCAGAATCTGCTAGAGATTCAACTAAAACCCCCTCTACCAGCATGGGTATTGTGGAACTTTTAAAACTTATTTTAAATTCTTCACTTTCATTCTTTGTTACACATTTATCAGTAATTTCATTACTCAAATCAAAAACACACAAAGAAATGCAAGCTTTTCTTCATTGCTTACAGCAGTGTTTGTATCAGAATGTGTGTAAACGCAAGCTTTTCTTCATTGCAGAGAGCAGTATTTACATCAGTGTATGTGTCTGTGTGTGTGGTTAAAAAGAATGTTCACTTCCCTGCACTGTAGCTGTTGGCTGTTCACCCGGGACCCCTCCTCCCTGCTCTCCGTTTTTCTCACTTCAGTCCGCTTGATTCTGCTGGTACTCAGGGCATTCTCGGGGCCCAGTGACCATCTTTCTCACACAGTCTGCATTTGGTACATCGTCTGAAGTCAAAATCAGTACCCCCACAAAACTTGCGGGTACGCAGTCCTGGGTTTCTTCCAGTCCAGCTCAGGGGTCTTACACCCCGTCCTTTTCCTCTTCCCCCTCTTGTCTGTTGATATCGGGCAGCAGAATAACCCCCAGGTTGCGTTTACAGCCTGCACCATGGCCAGCTGTAGTTCTTTATCAGTCCTTGCTTCAACCCTTTTCGCCTTCACCGTTTGTTGTTCTTCGGTATGCAAAGCGTGCGCTAAAATAGCAGACAGCCGCCCATTCTTCCACTCGATGTAGCTGGATTTCATTGCTCGTGCAATTTCAGGTTTCAGTCCACTCAGAAACCAGCTTCGCAGATGACACTCCCAGGTTTCAGGTTGATTTCCTCTCTCGTCGGGCTCTTTCAAGCCGCTGTGTTTGTTGAAAGTCTCGCACAATCGATGATAATAGTCTTGAACAGATTCTTTTCTGCTCTGGCAACAGTTGCCACTCCTTGCTGTGCCCACACGTGCTGGAAATGCTGTTTTGCTCACCATTTCTTCTCTTAAGGCGGTTCTTGTCTTTCTTTTGTTTTGTTGGGGGGAGTCTGCGTGCCTTCTCCTCTTTAATTTCACTGTTGGGGGTCTCAGGAATCGTTTCGGGGTCTTCTTCTTCCTCTTTTTGGCCCCCTGCGGCTTTCACCTGTTGTTGTGGTGATGTTGGTCTCGTTAGTGATGATGTTGGTCTTTTCGGTGGAGAGCAGTCGAGATCGGGGTCCACTTTCAGGGCTTGCAGCTCAGCCACGGGATAGTGATGATACGGCGGTGCATGTGAAAACACAGAGACATTACACTTGTTAGTAGGTTCATGTGGTGATATCATTTGTGGAGAAGCGAAGGCATCACACATGTTCAAAAGTTCACACTTTGCAATCACTTCTCCCTCACATCCCTTATTATTTTCCTTTTTTATCCTGTTCTCTCCCAACTCTTTCTGTATCATTTTCCTCTCTCTTCTATCTGCCTCCCTTATCCAACAATTCACTGTCTGTTCACAATTCCGACAAACATGTTTCTCACAGCATCCTTTCTGTGCTTTACTGCTACCCTCTTCAATCGACTCCTTTACCACTCCTAATCTCTTAACACTAAACGTTCCCTCCTCTGGGACATCATAATATTCATCCAACTTTCCTATATCTTTCATGCATTTTTGGCCATACAATTTTCTCATTTGATCAAACACCGGTGTATCATATTTATCAAATTTACTCTGAGATTTCCCCATAGTGACTCTCTTTCCCCTGGGTACCCCGGCGCCTTAAATAATCTGTTAGACGTCTCTAACAGTTCCGACTCCTAACCCCTAGTCGGGAGGGCGAAGCGGCCTCCGCTCCGATTAATAATGACCCCACACAGCCTAACACCCCACTTGAAACTTACTCCTTGTGTCGTACTTGCTTACGTGATTTCGATCTCTGAAATCTCCCAATCTGCTGATTTCAATTTCTTAGTGAAACCTTAATCACGCTTGCTTTCCCCACACAATTTTCTTTTTCAATTTTCCTGTATTATCTGTGCTGTCGTTTTGTGATTTGCCTCAAATCACGCGTGATGCCCCATCACGCTACCCACAGAGTCAGACCAGCCACTATGGTTTGTCTCAATTCCAATTATAATTCAGTACCCAAAATTTTCTCAAAACACTTTTAAAACCCCAAAATGTTTCTAAACCATTTAAATCAGTCTCTTACCGGAGAGTTCTGATGCCACTCGGGTTCGTTTTGTTGTTTCCAGTGGTGTCCCTCTTGGGCCCTGGCGGGCGGCCCCTCGTCCCTGAATTTATTCGGGGTAGGGCTGCGACTTCTAAGTCCAGGATGATCAATCACCGTCCGCTCTCGGGTCCAAAAGGCACATCCAAGGAAATCCTCACTTCTGACGCCAAATTGTCGTGGCAGAAATCAAACGACTCTCATCGCATAAGAGACAAACTCAATCAATTGTCTTTTATAAGGATTTATTCTTTGCAAAGAAGGTCAGACAGTCATACAGGAACACAGGTTGCTGCAGAATGCGACAAAGAAGGGAGGGCCTCCTCCACTTTTATATCCCTTCCCTAGTCCTCAAGGTTATTTCTTAAAACAGCCTGTAACTCCCTATCCCCCAGGGACCAAAGAAAACTCCTTTTTTAGCATATTAGTCAACCTATAGAAAACCTTCTAAGAGACCTTTTGGGTCACCAAAGGTGCCCATTTGCTTCCCCAGCTGCTTCCCCTCATCTAGATGACATTCTTTACCTTTTATGTCTCTTTGCTTTCTGGGTGTCTCTATTTAAAGAAAAAGTATATGCTTCTAAAATCACACAGAAAGGGTATAAATGAATTTTTCTTTCACAGGGTCAAAAAACAAAAAATCAAGTCAAGAATCTGGGTGTGATTCTGGAGTCAGACCTCAGTTTCAGTAGCCATGTCAAAGCAGTAACTAAATCAGCATACTATCATCTTAAAAACATTGCAAGAATTAGATGTTTTGTTTCCCGTCAAGATTTGGAGAAACTTGTTCATGCCTTTATCAGCAGTAGGGTGGACTATTGTAATGGTCTCCTCACCGGCCTTCCCAAGAAGACCATTAGACAGCTGCAGCTCATACAGAACGCTGCTGCCAGGATTCTGACTAGAACCAGAAAATCAGAGCATATCACACCAGTCCTCAGGTCCTTACACTGGTTTCCAGTTATGTTTAGGATAGATTTTAAAGTACTTTTACTTGTTTATAAAGCACTCAATGGCCTAGGACCTACATACATTGCAGATATGCTCACTGAATATAAACCTAACAGACAACTCAGATCACTAGGATCGAGTCAGTTAGTAATATCAAGGGTTCACACAAAACAAGGGGAATCCGCTTTTAGCTATTATGCCGCCCACAGTTGGAATCAGCTTCCAGAAGAGATCAGATGTGCTAATACATTAGCCACATTTAAATGCAGACTCAAAACTCATCTGTTCAGTTGTGCATTTATTGAATGAGCACGGTGCTACGTCCGAACAGACTGCATTATTTTATGTATAATCATTTTACTGTATTAATTAATTTAAAATCATTTTCTTTTTTTTAAATCATCTTAAATGTTCTTAATTTTGTTTTTATTGTTGTGATTATTATTTAAAATTTTTATGATTTTTATGCTATTGTGATTTTAATTCCTTTTTATGTACAGCACTTTGAATTACCATTGTGTATGAAATGTGCTATATAAATAAACTTGCCTTGCCTTGCCTTGCCTTTCCAAACTGCTCTGTAGCTTGCGCATGGAAAACACGAGTGCGTCGCAACCGCGTCGCTTCCATTATGCGCGCGCATACCGCGCATCTACATTTGAAATAACTTTAGCGCGCAAAAGACGCGACATGTGAACAGCGCCTTAGATAGTGTTCTACTGTAAGTAGTTTAGAACGCAAGTTTATTTTGAAAAAAGAGCAACTTTTGGCGTTAAACCATCACTCTGTATAGGCCATCCGGTATGATTGAAACGATTGGCTATGAGCTACGCACAGGCGCATTTGATAGACATTCGTAGCGCCCAATAAACGGCTCTGGGCATTCGTAAACCACGCCTCAAATACGAGAAAATGAACATGTGGTTCCCAGACCACGAATCATGACGAAGTCATAACGTGGTCTGGCGTTAGCCAGGCTAATCATTTGACCATAAACAGCTGAAAAAAAAATGTGGAAATAAAAATTGATTCTCTGTCACGAGGGGGGCGCTTTAGTAGCGCTGAAATACTACGGTTTCCCTAGTAACAGCTGTACACAAAGCAGCATTAAGGTTGTTTTATCAGGCATGAAATGAAAATGCCAACGACACGTTTCTGAGGACAGTCGGTTCCCTTCAGATACATTCATCCAGATACAGATAGAGACATCAGTGCCGCGTTTTGACTTTGAAACGTACAGCGCGCATATTTATTCAATGACATCATTGCCTTTTGAAGTTTAATACAGCCCTATCGCCATTCTCGTCTTTCCGCCCCCAAATGTAACACCTCCTAAATTATAATTAAGAATTTTCTTATATTATTTAACATATTTAAAACTTTTTATGGCCTTAAATTTGATACAACTAAATTGAGGAGTTTAAGGACCTGCAGGAGCCCTCTACTTTACCATAGCCCGGTGAAACATTTTGGTAGCCCGACTGGAAAACACAATAGCCCCGGGACAGCGATTTTAGGCCTGTAAGGTGTTAAAGTCTGATTTTGCGGTGCATTAAAAATAAATTCATATTATCTAAATTCAAATGATGAAGGATTTTGAGTAGCCTTACAGTAAACAATGCTGAATCCTATTGCAAGGTTCTGATTAACAGTTGAAAACATTTGTTTTAGAAATGTAGAAAAAGTACTCAAAAAGTAATCAAATGCGATCAGTTATATTACTTTAATAAAGTAAATGAAATAGTTACACTACTTATTACATTTTAAATGAAGTAACTAAAGTAATTTGTAACCTATTACATTTCCAAAGTAACCTTCCCAACACTGGTGGCAATACACCCCATGCTTTTGACCTTAAAGAAGGAAATATCAAGCTATGGATATAAGAATCTCTCATTTCATCATGACATTTAATAAAGCAGTTTTTAAAGGGGTCATATGATGCGATTTCATGTTTTCCTTTGTCTTTGGAGTATTACAAGCTGTTCATGCTTAAGTAAGATCTGTAAAGTTGCAAAGATTAAAGAGATATTCTTTATAAATGTTAAGACTTACCAACACTATCCTAAAACGGCTCATTCAAACAGGAATGAGCATAACACTGCCCAAATGTATATGCAAAGAAAGAAGACATAACTTTCGTTCACACTGACTGTAGTATTATTGTAGCTGCCACCATGTTGTGGAGACACTGTGCAAAAGTGAAAGTACTTTGTTTGGCCTTGTAAATGAGCACACAACTAGAAATCAGTGGTTAAGTTGCATTACAACACTGTTCCTGAACAGTACAACGCAAATATTTGAGTATGTGCAGCCCATTTACAGAACTGTTTCCTTGGGAGAGTAGCCTACAATGCTGGCTGTGCACAAAGTCTGTTTCTATAAAGTGGGGTAATTCCAACTTTGCAGTCTGGCGCTTCTGACTCACAGCCTGTAAGTACAGTTTCATATTTAAAGAATTTGATACCGGCTATTCAAACAAGAGTTTTGAGCAGTGTAAAGTAGTGCTTGTTTGCACCGTGCTTTTCAGAATGATGAGCTTTGTAAAAATCGACGCGTTTACAACAATGTACAGTATGTGGAAAATAATGTTTTTGAACCTTAAACCGCATAAACACATTGCATTACACCAAACCAAGCAACATCATATGACCTCTTTAAAGCTTTTTATGAGATTAAAGACTAATCACCTAGTCTCACACACATTTTTTTATTTCTTCAGTTTAAGCCATATGTAAGGAGAAGCACAAATATTTAACATGTTTATTAATATTGTTAAAGACTTGTTTTACAAAAGATAAAAATGCACAATTGTACAATTCTATTTGAATTTGGTTGTTGGTTGCTTACATTGACTCAAATAAAACTGAGTTATAAAACATATAAACTGTAGTATAAAGTGTAGAGCAACTGCAGTGCAAACAGGTCAATTGATTTGAGCAGCTCTACCATGCATATTTTACAGTGGAAAAACAAGAAATTTCCCTGGAGGATAATAGTGTTTTCAATTTATTTCTAATTTGCAGCACTGTTTCTGACCTATATATCAAGATTATTAAAAAAATGACTTTTGACTTTTATCAGTGCTGTACATGTGCTAGAAGGCAGACAGGTTGAATCACAGATTGGTCACCAAAGATAAGAAGTAACAGTAAAGAGTTTGTATATTTCATTGCAAATTAGGACATGTATTTTGAAATACAAGATAGGTCAGTGGTTATGAGACTTACAATTTTAGTAAGATTTAGAATTAGTCCAATTTTTCCTTACAGGTTAATGATTCTTCAATTTTTGTAATATTCTCTGAAACGTATTTATACACCCAGAAATGAAAATTCTGTCGTCATTTATTTCCCCTCAAGTTGTTCCAAACCTGCATGTTGAGAACAAAAGATATTTTGAAGAATTTTGTTAGTCATTGACTTCCATAGTATGGAAACAAATATGAAAGTCAATGGCTACCCTCAGCTGCCTGGTTACCAACATTCTTCAAAATATCTTCTTTTTGGGTGACCTATCCACCTTATTTTTCCCGTAAGAGTGGGCACGGCCATTTGTACATTTAATGGGTCTGGCTTCTGGTCTTATACACATCCAACTATTTTGATAATAGCTTGTTTTGCTGCTTGATGCTGAAATTGGTGTGTTTTACCCAGAGGTTGCATTAGACTTTAACATTGCCTGTCATTTTGTTTGTCATTTATGTTTGCTCACAATTTCATTAATTAATTTTGAACCTACAGGACAATATAGTCTTATAACATAGGCAATTATTTTGAAGAGAACAGATGAACAGATGAGACACCACACCCCATCTCAAGTCTCAAATTTCAAATTCTGTCGATTTCATTAGGAAATTCAAGCAATAAATACCGTTTTGGCGCTCTTTAATGTGGCGTGATAGATCGTTGTAGCTTCTGTGTAACCGCCTATATGTAATCAAACTCATAGCAAAAGATTCGTGACAGTTTCGTATTTGTTCTGGATCCAGTGCTCTGCTGCCACAATGGAGCGCACTCGCCACCAACTGGACAGGAATGGGAATTACAGCTACAAATTACAATAGATCACCCTCAGTGTAATCTGTCAAAGTGACAGACGGCCTTCAGATTTTTCCATCATTGCTAAAAAAAAAATCCGTCAATGACTGTCAATTTTCAGTTAAGGCGACCTCTGGTTTTACCATATTATTTGAATGTGTTATGTTAATTAAGAACACACTGATTTAGTGCAAACAGTTTTATCGTTTACTGCACTTCTTCTCATTATTTCCCTATAGCACCTAATGAACCGAAAGTCTCGCCCTTACTTCCGTGTTGAAAAATAAGGTGGATACCTT
Organism: Garra rufa; assembly: GCF_049309525.1. Lineage (NCBI taxonomy): Eukaryota > Metazoa > Chordata > Actinopteri > Cypriniformes > Cyprinidae > Garra > Garra rufa. The sequence continues at coordinate 31,565,498 of NC_133363.1, forward strand.
TAAAAGGTGATTTCATAAAATCATCACTGTGCCCAAAGGCTTTCAAAATTCTATCAACTGAGCCTTTCAAAGTACATCAAAATAATGGCATTGATACAATAAAATACAAAGCAATACAGATGAAGCTAATGTATACTAAAACAAAACATCACCTACAACCAGCAGATACACTTCATGTGAAACCAGTGCAGAGAGAGGCAGTGTGCAGCCTTCAGCATGTCTATCCGCTAATCATCACAGCCCAGCAGCTCCATGCGCACAGTTATCCGCTCATGCCACTCCCAGGGCAGAAACCGCACAAATCGGGCATAGAAAGGAAGCTCGAACAAATTCTTTTTGTATGTGTTGTTGTCTATGTTGCCTTGGAAAATCTGCAGGAAAAAAAATCCAATTAGTCAGATGAAATGACTATAACTGAATGTAAGACCTATGTGCTTTGAGGGTTTTGTTATAATAACTAAATAACTACAGAGTATCATACAGAGAGATTTACTGTACCCAGTAAACAAAACCATGTGATATTGCCAAACCCGACTCAAAACACTAAAATAACCAGATTTATTTTAAAAGAAATTAATAACTTTATTCAGCAAGGATGCATTAAGTTGATCCTTTCAAATTGTTACAAAAATATATATGTGACCCTGGACCACAAAACCAGTCATAAGGTTAAATTTTATAAAACTGAGATGTATACATCACATGAAAGCTCAATAAATAAGCTTTCTATTGATGTATGGTTTGTTAGGATAGGACAATATTTGGCCGAGATACATCTATTTGAAAATCTAGAATCTGAGGGTGCAAAAAAATCAAAATACTGAGAAAATCGCCTTTAAAGTTCTCCAAATTAAGTTCTTAACAATGCATATTACTAATCAAAAATTACATTTTGATATATTTACAGTAGGAATTTTACAAAAAAATCTTCATGGAACATGATCTTTACTTAATTTCCTAATGATTTTTGGCATAAAATAAAAAACGATGGGTCAAAATTATCGCCAAAAATCATTAGGATATTAAGTACAGATCTTGTACCATGAAGATATTTTGTAAATTTTCTACCATTCTACCAATATTCTAACATTATACATCAATGTAAAGGTTATTTATTCAGCTTTCAAATGATGTATAAATCTCAATTTAAAAAAAAAAAAAAGACCCTTATGACTGGTATTGTGGTCCAGGGTCACATATTTTAAATAAATACTGTTCTTTTGAACCTTCTTTTCAGAAAATAATCCAGAAAAAAAAATCCACAAAACTATTAAACTATTTAATTTAACTCTTAAATTAATAATATTTAACACCAAATCAGCATATTAGAATGATTTCTGAAGGATCATGTGACAGTAATGATTGCTGAAAATTCAGCTTTGCCATCACAGGAATAAATTATACTTGATAGAGATAGAGATAGATATAGAGAGATATAGAGATATAGAGATATAGAGAGATAGATCTATACAGACAGACAGACAGACATAGATATAGATATTTATAGATTATATTATTATTATATTATTATAGATTAGATTATTAGACAGACAGACAGACAGACAGACATAGATATAGATATATATTGATTATATTATTATTATTATTATTATATTATTATAGATTAGATTATTAGACAGACAGACAGACAGACAGACAGACAGACAGACAGACAGACAGACAGACAGATAGATAGATAGATAGATAGATAGATAGATAGATAGATAGATAGATAGATAGATAGATATTTTTGATGAAATCTGATAGCTTTCTGACCCTGCATAAACAGCAACGCAACTCACATGTTCAAAACCCAGAAAGGTAATAAGGACACCATCAAAATAATGACCTTAATTTTATGAATCTATGAGAATACTTTTTGTGCCCAAAGAAAACAAAAATAAACAATTCAACAATTTCTTCTCTTCCATGTCAGCCTTCATCCGGGTTCTACGTCAGAATGCTGGCTCCTGCGTCAGCAGCACCACACATGCCCGTCATGGTTTACTTACTTCAATAAAATAATTATTTTTGTTTTCTTTGTGCACAAAACATATTTTTGTAGCTTAATAAAATAAAGGTTGAACCCATGATATCACATGGACTATTTTATCAATGTCCTTCCTACCTTTCTTGGCCTTGAACATGGCTATTGTGTTGCTGTCTGCGCAGGGTCAGAAAGGTCTTGGATTTTATCAAAAGTATCTTCATTTATGTCCCGAAGATGAACAAAGGTCTTTTAAGTTTGGAATGACAAGAGGGTAAGTAATTTCATTTTGGGGTTAATTAGCCCTTTAAAACAATCTTACTAACCAACCCCAAACCTTTGAACAGTACCGTATATTTAAAAATAAAGATGTTGATGTTGTAACCTTATCTGTTTTTGTTGTTTGATCTTTCACAATGCTCCAAGATTGTCCATCATCACTGTATGCAATCTTAAAGGCTGAAACAAACTGCACAACTCCAAAGTCTTTTGCTCCCTGAGTGATGATGCCAGTGATTCTTTTAGGTTTCTCCAAATCCAGCTGTGACATGAGAACACATGAAATCATAAGAAACCACTGTCAGAATGTAGTTTACAATTACCAAAATAATTGATATCAAAGCTAAAAAAAAAATAGGATAGTGTATATTACTAAGATGGATATATGCATATTATGTTATGATGGTTTCCAAGCATAACAGAATTGATTTTTTTTAAATGATTTCAAGGACTTTTTTGACAGCTTTACAAAAAAAATTAGACATAATGTCTCATAGTCTCACCTGGAGCCACTCTGTGCGGCTGTTGTTTGCTGCCGCCCAAGCATTAGTCTTGCCTTGTTTGTCTAGGCGGGCGTAGAAGGGATACCAGGTCAGAGCATCTATACCCCAGGTGCGGAAGCTACTAGATGCTGTAAGCTGCGTGTCAGAGATGAGACGGGACTTCATGCCCAGCGGATCGGTGCAACCAATTGTGCCGGAGTGCACTGTCATGTTAGGGAAAATAAAAGTGCTAAATGGCTAAGAATGTTAAAAAAAAAGATTCATAGAAATATAATGATTCGTAGGTAATTCAATTGAAATTACCGTTAAGTTCACAGCCCACAAGTTCCATCCGGAGAGTACACGCTTTACGGCACACCACAGGAATGATGCGAATATACTGGCCCACAATGGGAGGGTCAAACATGTTTGTCTTAGTGCTATCGTTATCTGTATTTCCCCCAAACAGCTAAAAAAAATAAGAGTCATAAGGATAGACATTAGCTTTTAGCATGTAAGGAAGACTTTAACACATAAGCAGGACAAGATTTGTAATGTTTCTTACTTTGTCTCTTCTCTGGCCATCCGCTCTGTACACGGAGTATGATTTGCCATCAAAGCTGGATGCTACCTTGAAAGCCTTGACAAACTCTGCAGTCCCCATGCGGCTGGCTCCTTGGGTGATGATTCCAGTGAGACGCATCTTCTTCTGCATGTTCACCTAAAATGAGAAAATCATGGACAGCAAGTGTAAACATCTTTTCAGAGTCTATGCACATTTTGTCCTATATTGTTCCTCTTTTGCATAACAATTATTTTACTAAGACCATTTCCACCAAGGATGATAACAACAACTATGAAGTTTTAAGAATCTTCCTAATTCTATAAGAATAGGAAATTTCATGATACGATCACAATAACAGCACAGAAGAATGATAGGATCCCTTTCAGAACATTGACACCAAATTTAAGCCAGTGTTAAAGAACTTGAGCATTAAAAGGTAAGTAGTTAAGGTATGAATACTTATACTTGTTTAAGTTTTTTATTTTTTAAAACTGACATATTTGTGACAATTCTGTTTTTGCTTTGTCATTGTGGTGTATGGAGTATAGATTGATTTTGGGGAAAAAATTAATTTAAAATAGTTTAACGTAGGGGTAGGAATACTTTCGCAAGGCACTGTATATATCTTATGTCAACTATCAACCTTGTTTTTTTACATTTTCTTAAAGGGGGTGTTCACCCAAGAAATGAAAATGATGTCATGTTTTACTCACTCTCAAGCCATCCTAGGTGTATATGACTTATTCTTCTTAATATGACTTTCAGATGAATACAATTGGAGTCATATAAGAAAATTACCCGGCTTTTCCAAGCTTTACAATGGCAGTAGAAAGTAGTCTAGATTTGAAAGCAAAATAAACTGCATCTATTCATCATAAAAAAAGTACTCCACATGGCTCCAGGAAGTTCTGAAGTGAATGGATGCATTTGTTTAAGAAAAATATGTATTTACAAATAATATTTATTTATTATAATATTTACAAAAAAAGAAGAAGAGAGTCCAAAACAAAACAAAACACCGGTTACAAATTAAAAGAGGATCCTACTTTTCCTTTGCTGTAAACAAAACTTAGTTCTGGTGAGACTGGCTTATTCGCTATTCCTAAGTCATCTGCTAGAACGTCACTCTCGTGTACGCACATGTGACTGTTGGCGGAAGCTAAAGATTATGGTTTATAAAGTTGTACGTTTTTCTAATACAAACACACCGCTTCACTTCAGTAGGCCTTTAATAACCCCTCAGAGCCTTTTTTGCTTTAAAATCTAAAGAAAACAGCCAGGACCTTTAATATAATTCAGATTCTATTCGTCTATAAGAAGAAAGTCATATACACCTAATATGGTTTGAGGGCAAGTAAATCATGGGGTAATTTTCATTTTTGGAGAAACGATTTCTTTCATTTTTTACTTCATTGTTCATCACCAATTCTAGTAGTTTCTTCTTCAAGTTTTTTTTACCATCAAACTTTCAGTTCTCACACAAATACCTCAAAACAAAATAAAAAGGTTTCAATAAATGGCTGATTGGCAAACCTCAATCCAGGGGTTCTTGTCTTGGGGTGCTGAGCTCCAGGCATTGACAAGACCCTGGTTGTTGAGGCGTGCAAGCTCTGGTCCCCAGTGCTGCAGCCCTAGAATGCCAGAGTTTACAGAGGACGCCGAGATCTGAGACTCTACGATTCCACCTTCCTCCATTCCCAACAGAGATGTACAGCCTGCACCATAAAACAGTGTGAGTACCATTTAATAGGGCATTAAGTCTACATTATACTATCTTGCCTGGCTTACTGCTCCTTGGTTTTTTACAGTCATTAAGCAGTTGTACACGCAACACTCAAAGTTCAGGGTCAACATAAGGCATCCTAAAATGTATGTTATGGCATTTAAAACTGAGGCTAAATTAAAAACTGCCACCAGGAAACCACTGGCTGTATATAAAAACTCACGTAGCTGGCATTGCTTCCCAACGTATGGAGATGGGCACTGGCAAGTGTAGTCCCCATCCAGATCACGACACAGGCCTCCGTTCTTACAAGGCTGGATTGCACAGTCATTCACATCTGTGTAAGAACACCAAAAATAATACAGTAAGTATATAGTAATTTAGAAATGTTGTAATGGGACATTTTTTTGCAGAGGAAGGGAGATGTCATGTAGCTGCAGCTGAACTATGTATAATTACTAAGTGTGGTGACTGAGGTGTGGGCTGGCACAATGCTCAGCCTGTGCGCTCAAGGAGGTGGCAACGGGATCTCTACATTTTCTTAAAGTGGACAGAGAGTTCTGTGTGGAGCACAGGGTGGGAAGGTCTGCATTTCCAGTAAACTGCGGCAAACTCCAACTACAGCACTTTACTGAAAATAAACACTTTATATGATGTTTGTTTGAAAAATTTTCTTAAAATTAAATTCATATTTTTTATTAATTTTAAAACTGGCTTATTGCAGTTATTATAAATCTTCACTAGGGGGCAAACTTCTCAGAAATATATGGTATAGATAAGTGGTTCCCATAATTTTTCCATCTGGGGCCCCCTACTTACATATGTGACCCTGGACCACAAAACCAGTCATAAGGTTAAATTTTACAAAACTGAGATGTATACATCATATGAAAGCTCAATAAATAAACTTTCTATTGATATATGATTTGTAAGGATAGGACAATATTTGGCCGAGATACATCTATTTGAAAATCTGGAATCTGAGGGTGCAAAAAAATCTAAATCCTGAGAAAATCACCTTTAAAGTTGTCCAAATTAAGTTCTTAATGCATATTACTAATCAAAAATTACTTTTTGATATATTTATAGTAGGAATTTTACAAAAAATCTTCATGGAACATGATCTTTACTTAATTTCCTAACGATTTTTGGCATAAAAGAAAAATCAATAATTTTCACCCATACAATGTATTTTTGGCTATTGCTACAAATATACCCCAGCGACTTAAGACTGGTTTTGTGGTCCAGGGTCACATATATGACAATCTAGTTATCACAGTTTCCATAAAACCATAAAACATTACTTTCAACATTGTTAATAATAATAAATATTTCTTGAGCACAAAATCAGCATATCAGAATGATTTCTGATGAATATGTGACACTGAAAACTGAAGTAATGATGCTGAAAATTCTGCTTTGTCCTCATAGGAATAAATTACATTATATAACATATAATAATAATCAAAATAGAAAAAATATAAATATAATCAAATAGAAAACAGTTACTTTATATTGTAATAGTATTTCATAATATTACTGCATTTACAGTATTTTTTAAATGCCAATAAATACAGCCTTAGTACAAAGAAAAGAAAAAAAAAAATCTTACAATCCCATAATTCCAGCTGACACATGCATGAAAATAACACAGAAAGGCTATAATTGAAAAGAAAACACCATATTCATACCCCAACAACAGAACAGAAGTTTTGCTCCTAAACTGTTAAGAGGATTAAAGAACACAAAAAAACATAATTCTGCTCAAGGCCTGGACACACACACACACACACACACACACACACACACACACACACCTGCGCAGTGACAATCCGACAAGATTCAATCAATCTAGGTCAGATGTGCAGCTGAAGAAACTGTCTTGAGTCAACTTTTTTATTGGGCGCTATGAACTTATATAACATTAAAGCATTGTCTATTCTAAAGTGAACACTAAGAGACTTAACTAAAAAGCAATTTAACAGTCTGCCGAATTATTCAAACAAACACATAAAATACCAAATGAGATTTAGTTTTAGGGTCAGTTGCTTTGCTTTTCAACTTTTAATAAGGACATTAGTTGAAAATGTTTTGCCCACAGACTGGTGCGTACTGTTCTTCTTAAGTTTAAAACCTCTTAGGTTTGATTAAGGCTTGCCTAACTGCACTGAAGCTGTCTGTCTGGAATGTTCCTGGCTGCATTTGAGGGTCTTTCAGTGCCAAACTTTGGATTTTATCCACTTAGATGCATGAATTATTAAATACAAAACATTTTTTCTTAATGTTTCTTTTTACTTCAAAACAAGAATATAAATATTCCAAGTATCCTTTAAATTTTTATTAAATTATGTTTTATGCATTGGTCCACTTCAATTTAGAAGTAGTTCAGATGTGTGGTGAATCACACTTTTATCAGCCGTTTTGAATTAGTCATAAATAAAAACCACAATGCCATAACTCAGAGCTGTCCTCGCATCCTTAGACTATGAATTGTGCATTTCTAAATTATTAACTATGACAAGTAAAAGTTGGTATGCAAATACCTTATTAATTAACTTATAGTTGGTTTAGCTTTATTTAACTCATAGCTGCGTTTGTTTATTTTCAGATGAATCTTGCATTAAGATATTAACAACAGTCAATTATAGGAATTATAAACAGAAATATTACGAAATCACTACTTCAGTGGATTTTACTGTTAAAACCGCTGCCATTTTTGAACATTTCCACATGACGTTGCCGTGGAATCTTGTAATTGTAATTACGCTATTTCTGAGATGGAATTAACGCACCTAGTTACGTAAAATTACAAATATGGATCCTTTGTAACAAGCCATGGTGTTTTGGATATAACATCATCATCTGAACGGTTAAAAATGGCATTAATAGATGTGTCCACTATAGAGGACCTCAGGCAGCGTAGAGTTAAATCATACATGGAGAGACTTGTGTGGACTGGAAAATTTTAACAAAGCCTATTTAAAACTCACTATGGTTACAGTTCTCTTTAACCGCCACTGACTGCTCAACATCCTGGGTGTGTCTGGTGTTTACACCAGTGCTGTTGTATGTACAGAACATTCATAAGCATGGGATCAATGAAACAAAATGGAACAAATGATACGGCGTAAGTAACTAAAATCTAGTCTCTTTGCTATGGGCCTGCAGCCACAAGAAGATTCGTCATATACGAGAAAAGTTAACCACCAAATGCATCATCGGAACTCCACGAATTTCACAACATGGCACAAATGAGTCTCAATCCATTTGTGCGTAAGTAGTTGGCTTTAATAAAATGGGACAAATCACTGGTATTATTGTGTATTTACAGAGTAATTTGTTTTTTTGCTTTTTATAAATAAGGCCCAGTGTGTGCATGCTCAGTTGTGTTCAAATTAAAGATTTCCTTTTTATACAAACATCCCTCTAAACACCTTGGTGGCCCTATTGAAGTAATTCTCATTGAGTTGAATTAGTGCAACCGATACTGACAGTCTGAAGTAAATAAGTTGTACAAAACTTACTGATATGGCAGTGTGCACCTTCAAATCCAGGTTGGCATTTGCACACATATTCATTAAAAACGTCTCCTCTTCTGGAGTTAGAGATCACCTCACATGTGCCATCGTTTTTACATGGGTTTGGACTGCAAGGTCCTGCAATAAAAAACAGTAAAAGTTCTGATGTATCACAATATAAACAAACTCATAGGAAAAAAACAAAAAAACGCACCCTTAAATGAACGCAAGAGCGCCCTGAAGCTGTAATAATTGGATATTGGCAAAACGTAATGTGTATTTGTGTTTGCATCAAAGGTTTCTATTTATAACGTGTTTTGGCAGTGATGAGTAATGTAGCTAATCACAGACAAATCTGTTTTTTTTTTTAATGCAATGGTCAATCAGAGGTGTTTAAATGCCAGAGTTTTTGTTTAGTGCTGAGTTGTGCAAGTTGTGAATCATCTCATTATAACAAACAAAGTGTTAACCTGTTGTAAATAAGATATTCCCTTTCACAAAATAACACCAGAAATTGCTGTAAAATTACCGGACTGACTTCAATGAAAAAAAAAGTGATGTTCACACAGGCATTGACGTGCTGTCTTTTTACCGGTAAAGAACCATTTAAATATCAGTTTCAAAATACCAGTAATTTCTATTACATCACTTGTAAACATGGAGGGGTATACGTGGACAGTGTTTTTGTTGATGTTTTCATTTTTGTGTCAAACGTTTACATTCATTCCACAGTTTCTGGCTCAGAGACATTGTTTTAGACAACTTCAAAACAAACTACGCAGCGTGGAGTAAATGCATCATCTGCGTCAGAATGTTATGATTGACCCAGAATAGACGTCTTACGTCAGTGCTTTCTGAACTTGTATGTGCTTATAAGGGTAATCTCAGTCTGTATTTACATGGAGCACATTACATTACTGGTAAAATGACAACTTTGCATACCGGTACATTTCCAGTATAAATTTACTGGTATTTTTGAAAATGTCCTGTTCACACATGATCTCTTAATGGTAATTTACTAGTAATTTACCAGTAAAGATTGTATGTGTGAAAGGGGGCAAGTACTACGCAGTGGAGAGAGCTTCATTAATTGTAATGTAACTCTTTGTGAGAGAACTAAGATGACTGTCAACTTTTTAGTGACTATAAGGACTTATGTGACCCTGGACCACAAAACCAGTCATAAGGGTCAACTTTTGAAATTGAGATTTATACATCAACTGAATAAATGAGCTTTCCATTGATGTGTGATTTGTTAAGATAGGACAATATTTGGCCAAGATACATCTATTTGAAAATCTAGAATTTGAGGGTGCAAAAAAATCTAAATATTGAGAAAATCACCTTTAAAGTTGACCAAATGAAGTTCTTAGCAATGCATATTACTAATCAAAGATTAAGTTTTGATATATTTATGCTAGGAAATTTACAAAATATATTCATGAAACATGACCTTTGCTTAATATCCTAATGATTTTTTGCATAAATTAAAAATCAATAATTATGACCCACACAATGTATTTTTAGATTTTGTTACAAATATACTCGTGCTACTTGTGACTGGTTTTGTGATCCAGGGTCATATATAATCCATTCAGAATAAGCTTTCCATTGATGTGTGATTTGTTAGGATTTGACTATATTTGGCTAAGATACAACTATTTGAAAATCTGGATTCTGAGGGTGCAAAAAAATCTAAATATTGAAAAAAATAGCCTTTAAAGTAGTCCATAGGAAGTTCTTAGCAATGCATATTACTAATCAAAAATTAGGTTTTTATATATTTACGGTAGGAAATTTACAAAATATCTTCATGGAACTTGATCTTTACTTAATATCCTAATGATTTTTTGCATAAATGAATAATTTTGTCCCATACAATGTATTTTTTGGCTATTGCTACAAATATATCTGTGCTACTTATGACTGGTTTTGTGGTCCAGGGTCACATATAACCCATTTAGAATTAAAATTTTTGTTCTTCATGTGGCTAAGAGGACCAATGGCCATGTAATGTTTCAGGTGTGACATCCACATTTAAAAAAAAGGATTCATTTTCATAAGCAATGAGTTGGACAAAATGTCCATTAAGTCTAGAACACCCTCACTAATTTCAGAAGTGATGTGATTCTGAAACTGGGCCTACTTGAGATCTTTTAAATGATTCTTCCTAAATGGCAATGAGATTGAAAGAAAATCAAATGGAGACTCATTTACATCTTGTGTATCATATTTTTCTTTAAAGAAAAGAGTAATCTGCATCTCTTTGCTTCAGAAGAGATCTCAGCAAGGTTTCAAACTGTGTTCATTTGCACACCAAAGTCAAATTCAAGCATTTACCCATTTCTAAGATATACTACTTTCTTATTTGAAATTTTATAATCAATTTAAACAACTGGGAACCTCATTAAATAAGCTATGAAAGAGCAACCTCGGAGCAATAAGGTTTTCAACAGGGAGCAGGCTGATCCACGTAAACCTAATCTGAAATTTAAATGAGCATTAAACCAGGAAAATTCAGACAAACAGCATTTCTGACCATTCTCAGTGGCATTGCAAGTATCTCCAGCAAATCCTTCGGCACAGATGCAGAAGAAAGGCTCCTCTCCAATGCCAGTCACACAAGTCCCTCCGTTATGACACAGGTTCACCTTGCAGTAATCTCCTATACAGACACACATAAGCAGGAGTGAATGGCATTACAAAGATTAGACTGGAATTAGATCTTATGTTATAATTCGGCAACAGACGGAGTGGTCCTGCATATTAAGCTTGGAGAGATACAAAAGAGCAAAAGGGGAAGGAACGCTTTTCACACTTCTCAACAGGATCAGGAGAGTACAAAAGATAAGAGATGTGAGCAGCATAGCCAATGCACATGGTGAAAAGCAAATGTATACTTTTTAAAGGTAGGAAAGGCTCAATTGCATTTCTAAATAAGTGAACATGAAAAAGAACTCAAACTGTGTTATTGTTATGTGTCTAAGTATGAATGCAGCACAAAATATACCCAAAGCAATCAGATAATTGGCTAATTAAATGCTGCTCATGTTTTGTTTGAGAAGCATCAGCATTCACTGCGCTTCATTCTGGCTGACCAATATGATAGAAAAGGAAACAGAATATAAGAACATAAAATGCTCTTAGGCGCACGTTTCTAAAAAGAGTGAAACGTTACACAACGTGCTCCCTGAAAAGCTGGGAGATTTGTGCCATGTTTACCCTCTGAGCTCTTTAAGATTACATGTAGAGGTTAAGACGGGGTTCTTCGACTATGCTTGAACAAGAAATTAAAGACAATATCCAATAAAATTTAGCACAGATTTACTTTCCAGAATGTGGTAGCTGTGAGTCATATTATCCAGTAGAGTGCAAATCTCTTTCCACTTCCCTGCAGTGGATTAAACTTGTTTTGTCCTCACAATGGACCGGACGTCTTTGTTTCAACTTATTGTGATCCACTCTATATTAAATCCATCTGCATTTCATGTAACAGGACAATTTAATTGCAATTATTTGAATATAATAAATTAGATGAAATAAATAAGACAATTTATTTATTTGTGTATTTATTTTTACTGTTACCAGTATGCTAATCAAACAACACTTAATCAAAACTCACTCCTACTTTGAAATATGGCCAGTAAGACACTGTTTTGCAGTAATACAAGATGGTCTAAACTAATGTTCATTAACCACAAATAAGGTCCCTCCCACAATAAGAAACATTCACTATTTAAGTACTGTAACACTTGAAGCATCATTTCATTGTGTTTTCTGGAACAGGTAAAAGATGTCCATAACATAAAAAGGAAAAAGCTCAAAACTAGTTAAACTACAGTGAAGCAGTGACACCCAGCAATTTTAAGAAGGTTCAACTGGAAAAAAAACGCATTTAAAAAACAACCTACTTAGAATTTAAGATGTTACTCACCATTCACGGTACAAATGCTGCAAATGACTAAACTGACAAAAACTATTATACAGGACCGAGTGAGGCTCCGGGTCTTCATATTGATACTCTACTGTATGTTTGTTTCTGGAGTCCCGGAGCGTTTTCCTTACCGCTAGGTCTCCTGACGTCATCCTCAAACGTGGAGCAGCTAGACGCGCTCCAGCACAGGGCGCGCGCACTGTGCGCGTGCACGGCACGGCTATTTCAAGATCTTGTAGTCACACTTCTAACGTAACAAATTGTCAGACAAACGGTATTGTTTAGACGTGTTTTCCGGATGTTGCGGTAAACTGAAATGTATCTGCAGTGCATATCCATCATTTTTGGATAGTCAATAGCAGTTGCAATAGAAATGCTCGAATATTGGAGGATTGGCCAGTCATCCTATTAGCCCTATTGAAAGTCATCAGTAAAAACCCTATGTGCGGGTGTTGTAAACATGCTTTGTTTTTGTGGTCGTATTGTCTCATCCTAAAGAAATTTACACAGCAGACAGAAGGTCCGTCCACTCAGCTTTCACTTCCGTGTTTCGCATGCGGTGAAGCACGTGATCCTTTTATGTGTTTCGATTGGTTACTTCCGACATCTCTCAAAAAATCCACTTGGATGATGAAGGTCAATCCTTAATCTCTAGTAATTAAAAAACAAGGTATCTGATATTAATATTATATTTAAATTACTGTTTAAAAATGTTTTAGCATTTTGTATGTATAGCGTGTTAGCTATATGTTCAGTGAAGAGTGGACAGGCTATATTTGTCTAGCGCTCTGTTGTTAAAGTAACAGGCGGTCGGGATAAATCTAGCAAGATAAACGTTGCTATCCTGACTTGGATTCACCGTGCTGTTTAATCGAATGCATGTCCGACTGCGCAGTTAATTTGATCAAGTTTGCAGTTCTGGTCAGGAGAATAAATATTCAAACGACGGTAAGTCTTGCATATGGCGGTTTGACATAGATAAATTCGTCATCACGGACGTAAATAACAGTTCACCCGGTTAGCCATAGCTCACTATGTAAACACACACATGTAGATAACACATCCAGGTCGCATTTGTATTCAGCAGAGCCAGATTTAAAAGAGTTTGCGAGTCATTTACGATTGTGTTGTCTTTGTATTAAATCACGTGATTTAGTTGTGTTCGATAGGTGTATATATAAAGAAACAGGCGGCTACATCATCAGGTCTGTATGCATCGCTATGTGCAATTAACGTTACATCTTCAACTTTCTAAATAAATAGTTACCTATTTTTAAAAGCGTTGCATGATTGAAATAGTCTTTTTAATATGTAATAAGCCGGTGTAATTTGAATACGAACTTGAATGGGCCAGCCAATGATGTAGTTTTCAGCCATGTTAGCTTTGGAAATATTCATGACTTTATTATAATTTGGAAAGTTTGAGTATTGTGCTTGCACGAGTTAAATATTAAGCCAAGTAAGTAATTAAGTATTAGTCATTGGTTGTCAGTTATTAGCAGCTGAAAAAGTCACAGTAATATGACAGGATTTTGCTACAATTTTTACTTTAGGTTAGTCACTTCTTGTATCTTGTATTGAAGATTATTCTTCTTTCACAGAATTATTAGCAGTGATCCAGTATGGCAGAAGCTCATCAGGCTGTGGCTTTTCAGTTCACTGTCGGCCCTGATGGCATTGACCTTCAGCTCAGTCATGAGGCTCTCCGGCAGGTCTACCTCTCCGGACTTCACTCCTGGAAGAAGAAATTCATTCGGTTCAAGGTACTTGGATTGTGTTTCTTATATTTTCTGTGGAAAATGTACCTACCTTTTTAGGATAATTTATAGATTTAATATGGTTTTTCATTGTGCCCACAGAATGGGATTTTGAATGGTGTTTACCCAGGGAGCGCACCAGGGTTCGTGCTGGTGTTGGCAGGGTACATGGGAAGAGCACATTATTTAAAAGTGGACCCTTCCTTAGGCCTGTTCGTCAAACTTGGGAAACATGTCCCAGTCAGGTATGTCTGTTTTTTTTGTCTTATTTTATTTGTTTATGTTATTCCATAATGCAGCAAAGTGCTTGTGGAATAATATTTGAGCCAATCTATTTTTTTTGGTAGTTGGAGTTGACAGATTCCACAAAAAAGGCATAGTGTAAGATGGGCACAGACTCCTAGGGGACATAGCTTCAGACTACAGCTTTGTCCGAAATCACATGCTGCCTAGTAGATACTGTATATGGATTGAAACATACTTCTTTACTTCAGATTAATTTGGACATACTACATCTGTCATGTTGTATTGTCACATGACCTACCCAGTGTTGCCAACTTAGCAATTTTGTTGCTAGATTTAGCAACTTTTCATACTACCCTAGCAACTTTTTTTTCAAAAAGCACCTAGCAACAAATTTAGCAATTTTTAACATTCATTTGGCTACTTTTAGCAATTTTTAAAAAGTGACTCAAATCAAAAGAGCAGTGGCTGCAGGCTTTACTCAGTAGAGTGTGGGGGTGGGGCTACATAAGGTCTAAATAGCCAGGCACAGCTGCAGCAGCAAAATTTGTTGGCTGAGTGCAACAGCAGTAGCACACATTTCACATTTTTAAGTGAATTAATTAAGAGTAATTAATTAGTGCTATAATTGTTGTCAGTTTCACAAATGTGTTAATTTCACAAGTTACTGTAACTGTAACTGTTCATTATCAGTGTTATATTTAAAAATAAAAAAATTCTTATCAAAAAGTGTTTGTATTACTTTTACAAATAGTCAACTATATTTTTCATACAAATCTAAATGGACATATTTCAAATAATGTTTTTGCTGAGATGGCCAGTCAATTTGAGAAAACATTAATTATTTTGTATACTACATAAAGATGCAGTTTTGAGTTTTTGTTAATAAGAACCTATTTATTGTGCATCTGGATGTAATGTTTTAATATAATATAATACACAGCGCCTCATAGAGTAGAGACATGACAGGCTTACGCTTGTCAGATACTACGTGATGACGTCACTGATATGCAAATTATTGTGTGACGTCATCTGGCAACATTTAGCTACTTTTCGGGCAGGCTTTAGCTACTTTTCATTGGAAATAGTTGGCAACACTGGACCTACCAGCATCAGTTGCTACTTTACAGCCACTCAGGAATCCTGTCCTGTGGCTTTATTGGATAGTAAAGTGTTCATCAAATACACAACTCAGTATATCTGCAGTGACCTTTCACCTACTTAATACTATGAATTCTATGGAAGCTTGTTTCCGACAGTAAATAGCGTAAAGTGTGAGATTACATCATTGTAATGTGTAAGATTACATCATTATAATGTCAGAATTGCGAGAGAGAAACTCACAGCTACAAGTTAAATGTCAAAATTACAAGATCTATACTTAAAATTTAGAGAAAAGGTCAGGACTTTATAACATGCAAAAAAAAAAAAGGCTTGAAGAAATGCCTTTAACATTTTTATTTATTTATTCAGAGTCAGAAACAAGCTTCCATAGAATTCGGACATGCTATTCTTTTCACATACTATTTTTGTAGTATTTCATGTAGTATAATACAAGCAGTATATGATTCTATCCATTTGAGGTATATCAAACACGTTTAGATGATTTTAGAACAAATAAGTTGTGTTTGAAAGAGTGTGAGTCTGGCACACTAAAATATAAATTGCTGGGTTAAAAACAACCCAACTTGGGTTATTTGGCAACCCAGCGCTGGGTAAATATTGGACAGAACGCATGCTGGTTGGGTTAAATGTTTTTGTTGTTTCATTTTAATCAACTATTGTTTAAAAATTGTTATATTGCTGACTTAAATGGGCTGGAAATTAAAAATCACACACAGAATTATAGAGCCAACAGCAATAATCAAAAGAGGCAAAAAAAATGTATTAAGCAAAAACACCCATGAATACAGCATAGTTTACAATATTACATAGCATTAAACTCATTTAACAATCATTTTAGAAATGAAAAAAATTTAACATTTAAAAGTAGCATTTTAATTTAAGTGTATTTAACCTTTCTCTGTAATCACTTTTCACCGAAATTCTCACTCTAATTCTCGTGCCGGTGCGTCTGCGAAATATAAGCCGGTGATGGGCTGCTGTTCGCCAGGGGAACTATAAACCTCAGACGACGCCTCGCGTTTCACTCATAGCTGAAAGATGCCGTGACTGACTCCATAACCTGTCCATAAACAAACAGTATTGAGATTAGAGAACATATTTTTATATCAAATTAAATTATATTCAGTATTACATTGAATAAAATCAATTTACGTTATACAAGGCAAAAGGCGTTTCCAAAATGCAGCTGATTGACATCTTGTCCTTGTATGTTGGTTTGCGTAAAATAATATAATTTACAGCAAAGTAAAGACTTTATAAAGGAAATAAAATGTCTACAAAGCTTTATTTTGCTTAAGAACTGCAGAGTGGCAGTAAAAGATGCAAAAAGCCTGCCCTCTGCCTGTAACTTACACAACAGCTGGGTTGGAGACAGGCTCATCTCAGCGGTTGGGTAGAAAAAAAATAACCCAGCAGCTTAGTTACAGAAAAACTACTCAGCACCTGGGTAAAATATTAAAAACAACCCAATAAAATGACCCAACAGGCTGAACCCAGCATTTTTTTAGAGTCTAGTGTGTTTGTTGTATGATGCACAGTTTTCCTCTGGAATCATTTACAAAGTCGGCAAGTGTATGATGCCTTGTGTCCATGTTTTAAAAGTTGTATTGTTTATTCCAGACACTGTTTCTCTTTTTGTAGTAGTTACATGTCTGCACAAAAGCAGATGTTAGTTGGGGGTGTCATGGTGGGCACGGGTCTGTGGATTGCCATCATATTCAGCATGAGGACTGTCCTGAAGGCTCTGCTGTCCTGGCACGGCTGGATGTTTGCTCCCCATGGCAAATTGACCTGGCGGATTCGACTATGGGTGGTGTGTATTTGTGATAACACTTTTCTGGAACAGTTTATGCTCACTAATCCATTCTTGGTTGTTTTGACCTCTTCGATTTGTTCTGTGACATTACAGGTTCTAGTGAAGATATTTTCTGGCATGCAAACACCAATGCTAAACAGCTTCCAGAACTCTCTCCCTCAATTACCTGTGCCATCTGTGAAGGACACCATGAAAAGAGTAAATTATTAATCTTTACGAAAATCAGAGCAAAACTCTTCTTCAGTTTAATATTGTTTGTTTGATGTTTCATAAATCTTTGATTGGTAAGCCAGGATTAGCTGCACTTCATTTAGGTTTTTCAATGTGAATTTTGGTCACTTGTTTTCAGAGGTAACTTGCTCAGGTGATTATCTACTGATTTTGCAGGTAGGTTGCACAGCGTGAATGAAGTGAGTTAAATTACTAAAACATGCACGCTGTTCGGAACGGTACTAGAAATACAAAACTAGCTTAGTCTTGATTTGAACTTATAAAAGCATCAGTTGCTGGCATCCATTATAAATATGCTTGGAATTGGATTTAAGTTAATACTAATTTTTTGGACAACCCCGCAAGTGAGATTTTGCTTTTGGGTGTGAATTTTAGTTGTGCTTTTTTGTTTTCTTGAAATGTTGGATCTGTAGTATCTTGAATCAGTTCGGCCACTGCTGAGTGAGGAGGAACACCAAAGAATGCAGAGTCTCGCACTTGATTTTGAGAAGAACCTTGGACCAAAACTTCAGTGGTACCTCAAACTGAAGTCTTGGTGGGCCACCAATTATGTAAGTAAAACACATTTCTCATCATATTACTGACGTTTCAATGAAAAACTGCAGGAGGAATGAAAGGGATAGTTCACACAAAAATAAAAATGTCATCAGTTACTCACCTTCATGTCGTTCCAAACCCGTAAGACCTTCAGTCATCTTCAGAACACAAATTAAGGAATTTTTGATGAAATACGAGAGCTTTCTGACCCTGCATAGACAGCAACGCAACTACCACGTTCAAGGCCCAGAAATAAGGACGCCATTAAAATAGTTTGTGACATCAGTGGTTCAACCTTAATTTTATGAAGCTATGAGAATACTTTTTGTGAGCAAAGAAAACAAAAATAATGACTTTATTCAACAATTTCTTCTCTACCATGTCAGTCTTCGACGCAGGTTCACGACAGTACCACAACGCATGCGTAAAGATGAATAAAGTAGTTATTTGTGTATTTTTTAATTTTATTTTTTTGAACCACTGATGTGTCATGGACTATTTTAATGATGTCCTTTCTACCTTTCTGGGCCTTGAAAGTGGAAGTTCCATTGCTGTCTATGCAGGATCAGAAGGATTTCATCAAAAATATCTTGATTTGTGAAGATGAAGGTCTTATGGGTTTGGAACGACATTAGGGTGAATAATTAATGACAGAATTTTCATTTTTGGGTGAACTATCCCTTTAAGTTCTTGCATTATGTTGTGTCATATTTTCTCTTTTAATGCGTCACGGGGATGCAAACTACTTGACTTTGGCAAAGTTTAATGAATATTTACAAACATTGCTAAAATATTTCAATATTGTCAAATTTGACAATTTGTTAATATATGAGTAGTTTGTTCTAATTCACAGCTATGATATATAATGTAATATGTAAGGGATAATCAACGGTTTGCCGTGCATTAAAGGATTTTAAATGCACGACGTGGAGGCTAATAACCGCCCGACGCGAAGCGGAGGGTGGTTGCCTCCGCGAAGTGCATTTTAAATCCTTTAATGCACGGCAAGCCGTTGATTATCCCGCTTATTCCATGGTCATTTGCTAAGTTATAGACAAGTTAAAACTAGTACTGCTCTTTGCAGCGCAGTATTTGACTGAATAGGTAAAAAAGACGGTTATTTTCGTCAGTTATGACACGCCGCTCTAGCATTCTGCCTGCTTCAAATCAGACACAGACATGAAATAGTGCGGTAAGATCACATTTATTTGAATGAATTCTAGCATTTGTTTCAGTAAATTATCCATCGACCGAGAGAGAGGTAGAGATGACAGTTGTGTGTGTGTGTGTGTGTGTGTGTGTGTGTGTGTGTGTGTGTGTGTGTGTGTGCGTACCTGGCTGCATTGCTGTGCGTCTGCGCGTCTCTCTCTACAAACAACGAATTCATTCAAAAACCGCAGTTTTACCACCTCGTTGCTGAGGAATATAATGTAGCGATCTAGTATCTAGGTCTAGGATATTTTACCAATAAGAATCGCGGGGAAGTGCTGACAAGAAGTTTATGTATGTGCGCAGCACAATGCGATCTCCGATCTCTCTCTGTCTCTCTCTCTCTCTGCGTTTGTGTGCATCGATTAAAGCAGTGCATTAATATAGAACGGTGATTAAACTGACTTGGAACTACCTGTGCATTAAACGGTTTTACTGCACACCTGCCAGCCAATCAGAATCCAGTATCCAGACATTCCATGGAATAAATTAATATATAATACATTTTCCATCCATACAATTTTTTTTATCTTAAATTTGATAAAAATCTAAAATGTTATCCTATATACTAAGACACTAACTACCATTCAAAAGCTCTAGGTCAGTATTTTTATTTTATTTACTTTTTTCAGCGAGGATGCATTAAATTGATCAAATAAATGCTGTTCTTTTGAAATTTCTATTCTTGAAGAATCCTGAAAATAGTGTTGTGATTTGAGCGGCATAACCATTTTAAACTGTGGTCATAATAATATTTTATTTTTGAGCTTTAGATTTTTAAATTGGGTTTCTTTTTAACTATACATTTAAGTACAGAGTAACATTAATTACTAACTGTCTATAGGGTTAGAACTAGGGTTTGGTCTAGGATTAGTTCCATATAATTATGCTTAATTGACAGTTATTACTATAGTAAGTATATGTAACATGTAACAAGGACACTGTAAAACTCAAGTCCAGGGGATCTGCACATTTTGTATGTCTACCTTATTTAAAGGAGAAGTCCGGTGTGATATTGACCTAAAGTGTAATGAATCATGATACCGAGTGTGAACTTACCTTTCATAGCTCATCTCGGCTTGTCCCCTGCACTCCGAAGATTTCCGCCAGATTTCGGAGTGCAGGGGACAAGCCGAGATGAGCTATGAAAGGTAAGTTCACACTCGGTATCATGATTCATTACACTTTAGGTCAATATCACACCGGACTTCTCCTTTAACATGTGATTCAGATCATCAGCTTATTAGGAAAGAGCTGAGTGTTTAAGATAAGAGAGACATACAAAGAAGAAAAAATCTTATTGACCTTTTTAAAGTTTGAACTCCAGTGTACATGCTGGGGTCCTGGAAATGTCCTGCTTTACAGAACTGACTCTGTGACTGTTCTATCCTTTTCCTTGCTGTGTGTCTTTCAGGTCAGTGACTGGTGGGAAGAATATATCTACTTGAGAGGTCGTGGGCCAATCATGGTTAACAGCAACTATTATGTGATGGTAAATAGTACTTGCCAGCTTCACATGCATATGTAGCCACAAGGTGCAGTATAATACCTAGATATACAGGCAAACCAAAATTTATACCAGAAATATATTTTTTATTTTTTTTTACTAGTAGGTGCAGGACACTATAGTTCATTTATGTAAGTGAGGAAAGCAAAATGAAGTAAACTGTGACATATTATACCTATGCAGTGGACTACCAGTAAAATCGATAAAAAATTGACCTGACCATGTTTTGTTACATACCTTTCTATCAAAGTTATCTGACATTATCAAGTTGAATTTGTTTGACACAGTTTAACTCTTGAGTTCTTGTCATATTTTATTACCACTTTCTAAACTATAGCGAATAAAGTGATAATGTGAGAAAGGTGTCTGAATAAAGTTTGGTTTGACTGTGTACATAGTCCACTAGATAAGCTTAGGTCACATTCTAGCAGTATGCAGAGTTTGGCTAGATCATATTTTTGTTTCTAAGATTATACATGCATTCTTGATTTCTAAAACCGTTTTCCTCTGAATAGGACTTTCTTAATGCCTTTCCTACACATCTGCAAGCTGCAAGAGCCGGCAACGTCATTCATGCAATCATGCTTTACAGGAGGAAGCTGGACCGGGCCCAACTCAAGCCGGTTAGACAAGCAACCACATTTTTACAACATCTTTACTGTAAAATAAATTGTTTTACAGATAGATTAGTGAGTTTATTTACCATTTTGTCTCATAATACAGATACAGCTTTAGACTTTAATGGCCCAACACTAATATCTTCTGCCTTCTATCACAAATAAATGATTAGTTTTAACTAACCTTAGACCTGTTAGTAAGAAGGTAGATCTCTTAATTTAATGCTGTGAACATTTCTATATTTCATGCCTCCTGATCGTATGGTCAAAATGGTGCAGCTTTTTGCACTATTGAACAGCGTTCCACTCTGTTCTGCCCAGTGGGAGCGGCTATTTAATACATGCCGCATCCCAGGCCAGGAGACGGGTAAGAATAGCCAGTCTGTGCACCATAGACCAGCTTCTGCCTACTCCCCTGGTCATGTGTTATCAGTTCATTGATTAGCAGTATAATAGACATGTTCATTGGCAGTTTCATTGACAGTTTGTTCTTATGCACAATACTATAAAGACTTTGTAATGACATGCTGGTGACACAGGGCTGTGCTGCTTAAAATCCCTGTCCATTCATTCCATTCTCTTACATTTGTTTTGTAACAAGATTTTTCCAACTAGGACCCCAGTCAGTCTTCTTATGTCCTAATGATTGCATAATTCTCCCTCTAGGACATCCAGTAGTAATTTGTGACCCTCACCCTGTAGTGTTGTTTATCACTAGTTCCTCCCTACATCTCTTATTTGACCTTTTCCTCTCTGCTTCGCAGTTTATGCTTCAAAACACCATCCCTATGTGTTCATCCCAGTATGAGCGCATGTTCAACACCAGTCGCATCCCAGGCATAGAAACAGGTACTGAACACTGACACAGTCTTTGCGCAGAGAATTCGTCTTTGTGCCAAATTAAAGTTATAGGGCAAAGTACTTACAATCCCGCTTTCCACTGCACGGACAATTAAATCTGCAGGCTTATGATTGCTGATGGAAATACTCCAAATGCGTGGATTAGTTATTTTGGAAATATATTGCTGTTGCATAATATATTAGGTTACAAGTGTAATATGTCATACTATGTTTTCAGTTTATGAAAACAAAGCTTCTTTATTTTAAAGAAGTGTATGCCACAAAACACTCTCTGAGAAAGTCAGTAATGGATTCCTTAAGCATCACACATTTGCATTCGCCTTCATGCATCACTCAGATGTTTTTTTTTTTTTTTGTGTTGGCTACATTGCAACAGTTCTACATTTATTGTACTGAGATGCAGGTCTTGATCTAATACACCCCCCATTCCTGCACTGTGGCTTTAGATAGAAAACCATTCTTAGAGGTGATGTGTGTAATTTTTATTTATATTAAAATATTTTCTCCTGTTCTAGTTTAGTGACCAGCGAGAGACAGCTATAGAGTTTCACAGTAAAAGTCAATTGTAGGCTGATTTCCCAGGATGGAAAAAGTGTAAACAGTGGGTCTGTCTGTCTGGCCAGCAGTGGAAGATGTGTTCAGGAAACCCATTTTTAAATTTTGACTCTAGTGGGACAGAAATTACACACTTCACCTTTAACTTTCACTTCACTAGTTCCTCCCTTCATCATTTGCACCCTATTTGTATTATTTTTTTACTAGTTTTACACGACTGTTCAAAACTTTGGGGTCAGAAAGGTTTTAATTTATTTTTGAAAGAAGTCACTTATGCTCATCCAGACAATATTTATTTGAGTAAACATTTAGTAAAACAGTAATAATGTAGTCAATGTTATTATATTTAAAAATTTTATTTATTTCTGTGATGACAATGATGATTTTTTAGCAGCCATTTCTCCAGCCATTTCTCCAGTTACCACATGATCCTTCACAAATCATTCTAATATGCTGATATGGTTCACAAGAAACATTAGTAGTAGTAGAATTAGTATTAATATTAGTACCAATGTTAGTACTGCCAAATATTAAACAGTTGTGCTGTGAAATGTTTTTCTGAAAACATACTTTTCCCCCCCTTTTTTATTTGATATATAGAAAGTTCAAATGTACAGCATTTTTCTTTTAAATAAACATATTTTGTATAATT